>NC_056746.1:225642399-225869899 GCF_019279795.1 Protopterus annectens
GTCGCCCCTGGGATTCCAGATACTGGCTAAGGCTCTTGCTGCCCCTATAGTGCCTTTTTTAGGCAGGGTTCAAATAACAAATTCACCACCATAACAGGAACAGGCAAGCAAAAACTGAAGGTAATGCTACTCAACGCTAGAAGTCTAAATCTCAAAATTCACTCACTCGAGGCACTCCTTAAAATGGAGAACATCGGTATCTGTGCAGTGACTGAGACCTGTTTCAAGGCTCCAGAGAGCACTCCTGCACTACCAGGCTATAACTCATACCACACTTTTCGGCCATGTAACTTGGACCGAAACACCAAAGGCGGAGGTGTGTCCATATTCATTAAGGATATCTACACCTCCAGGCTAGTTGCTCAGCATAATGCATCTGAGATTGTCCAGCTGCAATTAACTCTGGGCAAAACTGCAATCCAAATTGTAGCTTGCTACAGATCCCCCACTATGCCTCAGGATTCCCATTCCTCTTTATTGATGTACTGGAAAATATTAGGGTTCAACCAAACACCCTAATAATGGGTGACTTCAACTACCCCACCATTAACTGGGAAAACTGCTTGTGTACCAACTCCTTAGCTCAATGCTTTCTGGAATTCATAAACTCCAATGCCCTAGATCAACTTATCCACACCCCCACCAGGGGCAACAATATCCTAGACCTAGTCATTACCAACATGAGTGACTGGTGTTCCACACCTGAAGTCAACTCCTCGTTGGTCCGAACTGACCATAAGCTTATCACCCTTGATATCCACATCCCGCCCCCACCCCCCCATTAAGGAAACCACAGTAAATGATTTCGCCAAAGCCAACTTCATGCTTCTTAAGACAGAAGTGGTGAACTTCATGATACCCATGCAGATGGACAATACAGTTACAACTGCTGAATCCTACACAAATGCACTCTATAAGCACTTACACGCGTGCATGGATCATTCTATCCCAAACAGAACTAAGACGCTATCCTCCAAAAAAGGAAGCCAATCTGGTGGTCCCCTGCCATAAATAAACTGTACAACAGAAGGAAGAAACTGTTGCAAAAGAGAGTCAAATCCTATGAGTTGAGGAGCTCCCCGGTCAGCCTCAGTAAGAAGCTGAGATCCCTTATAAGATCCTCCAAAGCTAGCTACGAAAACAATATCGCCACTAAATCCAAGGACAACCACAAAGCATTCTATAGCTATGTCAAGAATCTAGATGGTAACACCCAGATCTGCTCTGAGTTACAGCACAAAGGCACGAAAATTACAGAACCAACTGATATTGCCAACATCCTGGCAGATCGGTTCAGTGCTAACTTTACCCCCCTCTCACCCCCTAAAGGGCCCGTATCTATACAGGAAAAATGCAGAGTTCCTGTAATCACAACTACGCAGGTAAAAGCTGCACTCTCTGAAGCCAAAAACACACAAACCATGGGACTGGACAACATCCCAGGCTGCGTTTTACACGAACTTCAGAACAAACTGGCTCCCCACTTAAGCACCATGTTCAATAATAGCCTGACAGAACCCACACTGTAAAAGTTGCAGACTCCAAATCTGACCTCAAAGCAGTGACAAGTGGAGTACTACAGGGTTCTGTCCTGGGACCTCTCCTTTTTGGTATCTACTTCTCTGAATTGCATGCTAACACAGAAGGCCTGTGGCTAACGAAGTTCGCAGATGACTGCAAACTAGGAGCCATAGTCAAGTCCCCAAATGATGTGGACATCCTACAGAAGGGCTTCACTGAGGCAGATGCCTGGTGTCAGAGCCATGGCCTCAAGCACAATGCCAAAAAGTGTAGTGTCATCCCCTTTGGTAAAAACTCTACCAATGAACTACCACATAGGCAGCAATCTACTTAACACCAAATACGTGATAAGAGACCTTGGGACCCAGGTGGACAGCAGTCTCTCCTTTGATAGTCACATCGCCAGAGTAGTCAGGAATTCCTTCTATGTGGCACACCTCATCATAAAAGGGTTCTCATCCAGGAAAAAAGAGGTCATTGTTCCCCTCTACTCATTACTCATTAGACCCATTATAGAGTACAACGCCCCTTTTGGAATGTACCTCACAAGACATCTGCAGCAGCTGGAAAGGCCACAGAAGTACCTCACAAAGAGGATTACTGGCCTCAAACAAATGTCCTACACTGACTGCCTCAAAAAACTCCAGCTTTACTCCGTAGCATATCACCTACTCCGAGGTGATCTCTGCCTAACATTTAAAGCTGTGCCAAACCCAGAGCTGTTGGACATGCTACACCTAAAGAAATCGCAATCCCTCCAAGCTACACGCTGTAGGGACCTAAACCTTGTCACTACAAAAAACAGGACACGCTGGAGGGATAGATTCCTGTCCCAGAGTCTTCCTATACTCTGGAACAAGCTACCCATCTATGTCAAGCAATGTTCTTCATTAGCACTCTTCAAGAAAAATCTTGATGAATGGATGGAAAATAGGAAATTCACCCCGGGGATCACTTCTGTGTCTCTGCTGGACAGTGGCACAGGAAAATAAATTTCTTGAGTGGCACAAGCTATGGAACCTCGCTGGCTAGGCTTACATAGGCCCTTGGGCCGATAGCCTAGTACCTACCTATGAACCTATATATGTACACAGGTGTGTATGTGTGTATTTATTGCTGCGTATTTAATTACTTTTGTTTCTGTTTTACTACTTTTAGTTTCCTAGCATTTTTTCCTTTCAGGGCTTATGCCTCCCTTCTTGGGGCAAGAAAACTCTTATGTTTTTGGAACTCTTAACTTTGGTTTATATGGAGCTCTGCTCAAGTCCCTGACAGAGCACATGGAAGGTGCCCTTAAACTTTGAAAAGCTGGCCAGGTGGTCATATTCTTAGCAGGATATAACCTTAATAGCTTAGGCTATTGTAATAATAATCTGTTAGAACATCTGATGTTATGGTAATTTTTACTTACACAGCTGCACTTTTTTGTTGTCTTCCTTTGACAATTGAAAAAGTTAATTGGTGACCTTCCTTCCTCGCAGACCAAAGCATCTCTGAATTAATTTGTATCATTTGTGTCTTGGGTAACAAAATAGTCTCCAAAATGTACTCGTAGCCCCTGATGCTCTTTCTAGTTCAGCTGCCTCTGTGTCAATGATAATATTTGCCTGGTTACTTTTTCAGAATTTATTAGAGGATGTCAAAGCCGTGTTCCTGAATGTATCCCCAGATAAAGAGTTGTTATACGTTCCTTCCTCTTTTGAAGTCCTTAAAAGGTTGGAAGAAAGGGGACAAGGTAATTCAGGTTGTTACCCAGATTTTTCAACCCTTCTTGCAAAAATGTAGCAGACACTTTCGGGAAACAGAAGAAGCATTCACAGCAAGGCACAATCAAACACATTTTCAATAAGCAATGCCAGGGAAGTTCAAAGAAGAAAGGAGGGTTCTCCCAAAATCAGGGACAGTTTTAAGAAAATTGACCATATGCTCCTTTGTGTCCCCCACCCCACCCTGGCAATCCTGTAAAGTTTTCCAAAGTCTAGGCCTTCACTTTCCTCTATGGCACCAAAATAACTTCAGATACTTGGATTCTGAGAATCATTCAAAACGGCTACAACTTACCGTTAGGATTCCCATCCTCTCTTTAAAGGATTTGTCGTCATCCCGCCAGTCAGACCTCCCTTTCCCCTCCAATTCTAAGTGAGATGCTGTATTAGGGGATTATAAAACTTGTTTCCCAGAACTAAGAGGAAAAGGATTTTATTCGAAGATATTTCTGGTGTCAAAGAAACAACAAACCTGGAGAGTTGTCCTACACCTTTCTTTCAAAACCTTCTCATCACATTTCAGTTCTCAAAGATTTCAGGCCCTTTTTGTGTTTTTCTGTATCTGGTTTACATTTTCACTTTTTTGCTTTACACTTTGGTCTTTCAACATCTCATAGAATGTTTGGAAAGTACCTGGCTCCTGTAATAGCCCATTGCGGATTGCAGGGATTCACATTTTTTCCATATTTAGATGACTGCCTTAATTTTGCAAATTCTTCCACAAGATGACAAGAATTTCTAGCTTGGTGAAAAAAAAAATTCCTCTGCCTGGGTTTTCAAGTGATCACAGAGAAATCTTCTCTAATCCCATCTCACAGGATAATGTTTCTAAGATGTCTACTGGATTCATCTCTCATGATGGTTTTTCTTTATGACAAATTGGAATGTTACAGTGACCCAAAATCAGCACCTACTTTTATTTCAATTTTTAGTGTTGAGGTTTGTGAAAAAGTGTTACTTTGGTGGGTGAATCCGTTGTCTCTCTTCCCAGGTCTCCCTTTATTTCCTTACAGTCCCTGTTCTGTCTTTAACTACAGATGCATCAGACTTTGCCTGGGGAGCCATGTCTAAGGGGGTGAAATTCTAGGGCCTCTGGAACAAGGAAGACAAAGCAAGTATATGTTTCAAAAGAGATAAAGGCTCTGATGATTGCTTTCATATCTCTGAATCGTCTTTGGACTCCTGGCCCTCTGTTTGTTATCACAGTCAACACCACAGGTGCTATAGTACATGAACAAACAAGGAGGAACCAGTTCTTACCCCCCCCCCCCCTTGCAGATTAACCATGGTAGCCTTGGATATAGACTCAGATCAGTATATCCCTCCACACTGCCTACATTTTGTCAGGGCAAAGCATATTGCATACAAGCTAAGAAGGACTAGGATAAACCCCCTCAAGTAGAAGTTACACCCAAGGGTCTTCTTGGAATTGGTCCATCTATGGGGAACTCTTCTAGTAGATCTGTTTGCCTCCAGCAACAACAAAAAAATAAAAAAAATCTGCACCAGAGCTCTTTGCACACAGGTCTGGAAAACCAATATATTTCATTTCCATGATCTGGAATGGTCATATATGCCTTTCACTCTCTCCTCTGATAACCAGGGTTCTTCTAAAAGTGCAGAAGGACTGGGCAAGGATAATTGTTGGTATTTCTTTTTGACCTAGGCATAAGTGTTTTTTTAATGGAAAAGGAAAGTTACCACATGCTTCCTCACAGAACTGACTTCCACAAGACAGGGTTTGTTTGATACACAGCAGCCTTCAACTCATTCATTTGACTGCCTGGATGATAGAATTGTAGTACCTTTTAGGCAACTTTTTTCTGAGATTGTGCAGCAGGTATTAAAAGAGTCAAAAGAAACCTGCGGCTAGAAATTCTTTATAGGTTCATAGATTATTGCTAGGCTAATGACCGCTAGGGCCCTTACAAGCCTAGCCATGCATCCCAAACCAGTTGGATTCCAAGTACCATGGGTGTCTATGTGAGAGGGGCCATGTTAATAGGGAGGTAGCGAAGGATTTGTAAGGGGGGATGCTAGTTAGGATGATACTTGTCTTATTGATTTCCTCTTTCCATAGGAACTTGGGAGCCAGACTTGGGGGTAAATGTACGATTTCCCATGCAATTGTCATGGTTCTGCTTGAATAAGGTCTGGGATGAAGTCTTTTTTACATAGATGTGGAGCCTGTTCCATAGTACAGGGATCCTTTGGGATGCATATCTGTCTCTCCAACACATTCTGTTTGTGTCACAAGCGAAGTTCAGATTCCCGGATCTAGTTTTTCTGGTGCTCTTTGTTTTACACATGTAACAGAGCCATCAGCGCCGGGTCTGAGGATGCCTTGTAAGGCAGACAAAGGTCCCCTCTCAGCAGCTTGTAGGAGACTGAATACAGAGACACAGCCTTTAGGTGATCAGCGTAAGAAAGGGTATTCATACCATGAATTCTCCTGGTGAGAAACCTTTGTGGGCATTCCAACTGTTGCAAGTGTCTGGTTAGATGCATGCCAAAGGGAGCATTGTGTTCAGTGGTAGGTCTGACGAGGGCAGAGTACAGTGGTGCTATAATGTCCTTGGACTTTGATGCCATACTCTTACCTATAAACTTGGTGGCATAGAATCATTTTCTTAATATCTTAGCTACATGTTGGTCAAGGACATATTTCTGCCTACATTTGTTCCCAGATCCCATACTACTAGGATGACTCTAAGGGGTATTTAATTGATGGTGTAATTAACTTGAGTTTACAGATTCCCAAAGGGCATTATAATGCATTTTTTGGCATTGAGTTTTAAACTGTGGCTTTGGCATCATTCCTATGACTGTGATAAACCCTCTTACAAGATGTCATGGAGATCTCTAATCCCTCCGAATTTACAGTAATTTGTGAACTTGGTGAGACAGTGGCTTTGAACATTAACCTTGACTTCCAAGAAGCAGATCCCAAGCTCTCCTACGTTTGTGACTACCAGATCCAGTATGTTTGATCCTCTGGTTAGAGTGTGTAAAGTCCAAGAAGTGTTGTGCCTGTGAGATTAGGCAGTCTAAGCTTCCTGGTCTGTAGAGGGGTAGTTGAAGTCACCCATGAATAGGGTGTTTGGTTGTATGTTCAACACTCCTGGTAGGTTTAGGTAAGAGTTGTAAGAGTCTAGGGGCATAGATGGTGACATGTAGCTTGCCATGATGTTGTGAGGGACCTTCTCTATGGTGACATGCACATAGATGAGCTCCATGATATCATTCTGTTTAACCAACCTAGGTATATATTTATTGCTAAAGTAGATTGACACACCTCCCTCTTTGGCCCTAGTCTGTGCTGTTGTTGGTCTAAATGTGTGGAAAGCTATGAAGCCTTGCACTGCCAATGTACTTTCTACAGCTGTAAACCAAGTCTTGGTCACAGCACAGATATCCACATTTTCCACACTGAAGAGGGCTTGAAGCATGTGGAGTTTTTTGTTTTGGCTCCTAGCATTGAGCAGTAACACCATAAGGTTGCTTGTAGACTTTTTCAGTATGTTGGTACTTTTGTCTTTTTAGCACTGCTTAAAGAAGGCTCTGAGGAGGTGGATGAGGTTTTAGCCAATATGCGAAAGTCTGGAGAGGGGGACAGGTGCAGCCCATTCTTGGCAAAGCAATGGGATCTGTTGACCAAGTCCTCCCATGCTGACAGATATTGGATCCCCTGGAATAATCAAACAAATAAAATAGAAGTCACTGAAACCACGAGCAGCTGGTAATGAAGTGGTTTATTGGACTCGTACAACTTTTAAAACCACTAGTAAAAACTTTTGCCTTAAACAGGGCTTTTTCAGGCATATCAAACAAAAGATACCATCTACCATTTATATAATATTCAAGTGGGTTACATGATGACACTCAAGCTCATTTGTTAAAACCCTGTGCCCCTAAACATAAAATCCAATTAAATTCTTCATTTTCAGTGTAATCATTAATATTACCCCCACGTATATTATCAACTACTCTTAAAATTGAAAATTTAAAACCTTGTCCAGAACCTTGTCTCTAATGTGTTTATGTAGTGCATTTGTAACTATTTCTCTTTTAATTTCAGAAAGTGGTTACAGGTACAATCTTTTTAACCTCTGGTTCATTTTACCCACATAATATGCTTGACATGCAACATTTCTAGTTTCACAATTACCATATGCATTATCTGAAGGTCTTGTTAGAAACTGGATGAGTAAAATATTTATCACAACACATGAAACTACAGAAAATACATCTGCCACATTCAGAGGTGCCATTCTTAGTTGGTTTTGTCTTCCTTGATATATGTGTCTGCTCTTTATAACATAAAAACTGCTTCAAACTTTGATTATTCTTATAACCGAAGCATTGTCTCTCATTGGCTGCCATTTGTAATTCTGGTATATCATGTAGGATGTGCCCGTATTTCTCAATGATTTTCTTAACATTGGCAGTATTTTGATTATATATTAACATGCATCTACCGTTACCCTGTAAACATTTATACATTAGTACCTCTTGGCCAGCTTCTGAGAATAATGGCTTAGCTCTGGTAGATCTACAACTCTTAACATCCTCACAAATCTCTAGTATTTTCCACTTATTATAACCTCTATTAAAAAACTAAAACTCTACAGCAGTGTTATGTAATTGCGGCAGCATATTCTCATCAATCGTGTTCAGCCTTGCAACTCTATAAAGTTGATTCCTAACTATGTTGTCAAACATAAACTGTGGGTGCAGACTATCATGATGTAAGTATGTATTTCTCTTGGCGGGTTTTCTATTTAAATGAGTATTTAAAGCATTGTTGATGTCTCTAAATACTGTTATGTTCAAAATATCACTAAGGTAATTTGATACTGCTTTTTTAAAACATAAAAAGGAACATGTGGAGAATATATATTCATAAAACATATTAACGCTATCAACACTACCTCTCCATATTAAAAACAAATAATCTAAAAATCTGCGATAAAAAATAACATTCCTTGCTAGACCATTATCTGTGGATAGAATAAAATTATGTTCCCATATAAACTTAACAATATTTGCTTAACTGTTAGCAACTGGGGGTACCCATTGCTACTTCTCTCTTTTGGACATAAAGTTGTTTTTGAAATAAAAACACATTGCTCTACAGAACATAAAGTTGTTTTTGAAATAAAAACACATTGCTCTACAGAACCATATATTACAAGTCACAAAGCAAATGAATATACTCTTGAGGGTATTCAGTAAGATCTAGCAAATACATTTTCACGTAAGAAATTCCAGTGTCATTAGGTATTAAAGTGAATAGTGCATCCACATCTAAAGTTACAAAAATACAATCAGTAAAATTCACATTCTTAGACCAGTAATATAGTTGCTTCAGAAGTCATTTGTGTCCTTAATGATTGTCCCAGTCTTTTCAAAGCCCACTCTTATTTACATGCATGCATACACACATATTTCTAGCACGGGCATTAATGCCCTTCTAGTTTGCCAATGTACCAAAACACTTGTTCCCATAATAAGAATCCAGGCTGTTCATAAAATATCTAAACTAGTACTTGCTTTAATGTAATTTGGTAGTCTGTTCCAAGCATCAGCTACTCTGTCAGAGAGCCAGTTAGTGCACTTCTCATTCTTATAGAATCTCCTACATAGATTGTCTGATGATTCTGGAGTACTTTTTGTTAACCTCAAACATTCCCAGAGATAGTTGTCACTAAATGCCCTGTATATCTAAATAATATCTCCTTTTAGATATCTATAAGAATCACTGTACAAGTTCAGAAATTTTAGTCTTTCATAATAACTTAAATTTTCACATCCATGGATACCCTTGGTATATTTCCGTTGTACTCTTTCCAGTTTACTCATGCTTGTTTTCTTATAGGGTTTCCATATTGTTATTCCATACTCAAGTTTTGGTCTAATGTAACTTTCAAACAATGACTTCATTATTTTTGATTTCCTAGACTTTATAAATCTTTTTATACAGCCTATAGTTCTATAACGATCATTAACCAATTGGTTGATATGATTAGAAAAATTCATAGCTGAATCTACCCATCTACCTAGGTCCTTAAATGAGTCAACAGTTTCAGTTACTGTGCGCTATATTAAATATTCATCTTTCAATTTATGCCTACAAAAATCTCATATGCTTAGTTTTTGATTTATTTATCAGCATATTATTCTCATGTGCTCAAATGGCCAATTTAGTCAAGTTATTTTGCAGACATGCCTTATCTGTAACACATGTAATCAATTTACCCAATTTCAGGTCGTCTGCATATAGACTGTAGAACACATCAGATGAAAAAGTTAGGTCTGAAAGATGCTATCCAAAGAAGTAAGGGCCTAGGACAGAGACTGTAGCCAAGGATTTTGCCTTCCCAGTTGCTGTATGGTACTTGCCATGTCCTATTTGTAAGCCACGCAGCTATCCATCTTATCAAGAGTACATCGATACCTAGTTGTACTAATTTATTGATCAGTGTTATGTGTATGACCTTGTCAAATGCTGAAGTTAAATCTATATAAATTACATCACAGCACTATATTTCATTCATAGCTGTTATTATATTGTTATAGAACATCATTTTACATGTGGTAATATATCTGTTTTCAACAGATGCTTGCTGATATATGGTTTCAAGTCCCAACCTATCCAGTTCTGACAATAACATATCCAATATTACCTTCTCCATTATTTTTCCACAACATGAAAGTAAACTTAAGGGTCTGTATGACTCTGGGTTTGTCCTACTCCCCTTTCCTTTAAAAACAGGTTTAATAAGTGCATGTCTCCAATCTTGAGGAATCTCCCCATATTTATATGACCTAGTGAATAATAGACATAATGGTACTGTAAGTTCTTGATGAAGTGTTCTCAAGTCATTGTTACTAATTCCGTCTCCCCCCTGTGCTTTGTTTGGATTCAGTTTGCACAGTTCTTTTTCAATATAATCTAATTTGATTCCAGCGTCTGGGGTTACCTGGATGTCACTAGGACAACTTACCACCCCTTTTGTGGAGCCAAACTGTTTTGTATAAGATTTTTAAATATATCTATAATCTGTTGTGTCTGTGAATAAATTTTAGAATCTGCTCACAGTTTATCAATTTGTGTCTTTACTCCTTCCACAGCTTATGTATCTATAAAAAGGTTTCATATTATTCTCAATATCTTTATATACATTTTCTTAATTTTTTTCTTGCTCTTGTCTCACACTCTGCTTAATCTGTTTGTTCATCTTGTTTATTTCAGTTTTCAAAGTTGTAGTTTGACCTTTCTTCCATTTCTTATATTTTTTTGTCTCTCACCTTAATCGGATATCTTGTTCTTATGGAAATATACCCTGCTTGTGTTATATGCTAGATCCTGATGTTAAACATATATATATATATATTTTTTTGCACTCAACTTCTCTTTCAAAACTTTCCACATTCCATCTGCAGTTTTTCCACTGAACACCTCACTCCAGTTAGTTTTACAGAGTGACTGTTTTGCTTCCAGTGCTTTGGCTTAGATTTCAGTTTGACAGAATGATCTAGCAACAAATTAACCTTTATAACTCCTTGATCACTGCTCATCAATGGTGGTAAAACTTGACTTGAAGTTGCAGTAATTTCTTTTGGAACACAATGTCTAGTATGTTATGTCCCCTGATAGTTTTTTTTTTTTACAATCTGAAGCAATTGTTGTTCCCGAATATATGCTGTGAATAATTTCCTTACCAATTCTGTAGAATCAATATTATTCCAGTCTGTTTCTGGTACATTTAAGTCCCCAGCTAATATTATTTTCCCCTCCTGTTTGTCTTTCTTAAAACTTAGATGTGGGTTCAGTTACCCACCCTTTAGCCGATACTGTAGGTCTAAGTGAATGCTTAGTTATAGATTTGTGCAGCTTAGGAAGCCCATAAATAAACAGAATGATGGGTTTGTTCACCAGTAAATAGCAAATGTATCCTTATCCATTTCGTTTTGCTCAAACATTCTCTTTACACTTTTTAACACATTAGTTATAATGAAATTACATTTGTATCTTGTAATTTTAGTATAATCAGCCCTATTTAACAACATATTCATGGATTCAGTATAAAAAAGTGTCTAAAACAACTACCCTTCCACCTTTATCAGCATTTTTTATAACAATTTCTTCATTACTAATTAATTCACTAATGGCACTTTGCTCACTTCTAGTTAAATTAAAAAACTTATATTTTGATTATTGTATAACTTATAAATCTCTTTCCACAGCCCTTTCAAACACTTGAAATAAATTATTACTTTGTGGAGTAAATAGGCTAGACCATTTATATTTGTTAACACAGTTCATTACACTATTACCCTACAAGACCTTCAAATGTAATGTCCTTGTAAAATACTTTACTTCTGCTGATGTCTTAATGATGTCTGTCACTGCAAAAGGTGCAAAACTCGAACCCTTTGATAGCATAGATAATTTGTCTGCATCCAGGATTTAGATTGATTAAACACTAGGCCGTTCATTTCCATGTTGTTTGGCTTCTGCTTACAAGCCTCTGAAATCACTGTTTCCTTTGTATTGCTCAATATCCCTTCTGAGGCTTTGTTTCTTCCACTGGGAGTGGTTTCTCCAATAAAAAAGAAAATGAACAGTCAGTGAGATCCAGGGCTCAAATGGAGTTAGCATTCAGTGTAGTTTGTTCCTGCTCCTGCTCTTCAGCTCATGTATCAGCCAACTCATGTCTTTTGGGCCATTGATGATGACATCATTTTGCTGGGCTCCTGTTAAAACTTCATTGGGAGGGCGAAGGCAGCTATACTCAACACGATTGGTTGAGAAAGTTAATACTGCTTCACTGAATGGTGCAGCATTAGAAAAGGTGGGGTTTCTGATTTAAAATGACCAGATAAGATAAGTTATCGGGATTTCCATGTTTTTAATCACAATATTCTTTTTAGGAGCTCTATTTTATTTCCAAGGCCACACAGATACATTATCCATTTTAAAATCATTTAGATCCCGTAGCAGCTTCCTTTTTTTGTTTCTATAAGCTGTTTCTCATGTGCCTGTAAATGCTCCTGCATTTCATGTAATAAATTAGAGTGCACATATAGTTCAACCAGAGAGATCAGTTCAGCATATTTTAGCTCAAGATCCATGCGCAAATTTTGCTCAATTAGTAGAAAAAAAGTATTTATAAGCTCCATATACTGGAATGAGCAACTGAGATTAATAAGCTGCCGCCACCTCAAAAGATCAGGATATTTAATATGGTGTGTAGGTTTTTTAGTATCCTAAGACCACAAGGGACAGCTTTACATTTCAGACATGTTGAAAAACTAAGTCTCTGCCAATACAAACATTGGAAGTGGCACACATTCTCTTCAAATTGTCTTAACTTACCTTTAAATAATTCAAAAGTGTCCTCTTATACATATTCATTGGTAGTAGGATGATACCAGCTTAATTCTTCTCCATCAATAAGATTGAGAATCCATAAACTCATTCAGAGTGAAGTGGCTATGACTTGGTGCCATACTGGTAGAGGGAATAGCCCATGCTGACTCATGTCTATGACTGGCTGTAAAAACGTGAATAACAAAGGCAGAAAAATACAGCCAGTGCACAAGTAAATCCAGTGACTACAAAAATAAAAACAAAGAAGTAAAATAGAAGTCACTGGAGCCATGAGCAGCTGATAATGAAGTGGTTTATTAGACTTGTACAACTTTTAAAACTGCTAGTAAAAACATTCACCTTAAACAAAGCTTCTTCAGGCATAGCCCATTGCAAAGTTGGTATGTAGCTCTGGCATATATTTTAAGAGATCAATTATGTCAGTTTTAATATAGTCCGGTGAGGTACGTCTCAGGTCATTTACACCCACATGGACTATGTTAGAATCCTATTGTTATCTGGGGTGCAGTGACTTGAGTGCTTGCATGATACTGCAGATTAAGGCTCGAGATACATTACTAACCATTATGTTCTCCTTGTCTAACTTGGTGAATGGGGCATCTGAGTGTCGCATAGTGAAGACCACAGTGACAAGAATATTAGGTAAAGTATATGTTTGCCTTATGGGCTTTGCGAGGAGGGACCATTGAGTATAAGCTTATGCATGATATTTGATGATGCTTTTGGTGTGGGTTTTAGTGATTGTTGAAAAGCTGTGTTACTTTTAGGTGGCTTTGGAGGTCTTTGAGATATTGAGAGGTTTATTTTAAGCATCTCAGCATAAAACAATCTCTGTGTCTATGGTGAGCAGTGTGTGTGAGGAGGTATTGGGGATATTCCTGACAGTCTCATTTCTGTGAGAGATTTTTGTCTCCAAGGAAGTTATGTATTTACATCTCTTGCATGCAGTGTTATTTTCTTTAATGATTAACTAGTCTGAGAACATGAGGCTACATTGCCTTCAGATGCTCAAATCTACCAAACTGGCCCCAGAGACATTTGTAAATTGTATATCCTTGTTGTTCGGTCCTGTAATAGGGTGGGCTGTTTAAGAGTAAGAATTAAGTTTTAATAGGGGTCTCCTAGGGTAGTTTCTGGAGTTGAGGGAAAGATGTTATATAGTTCCTGGATGTGGTGGGTCTATTCAATATGCAAACTAGTTTCAGGGATTAAGGGCAAGATGTTATATATTGCTAGGATATAGTAATGCTATTTTATGTGCAGTCTAGCTGCCCCAAGCTTAATTCCAAACAATGCCATCCGTTTTAACAAGTTTCAGACCTAATCTTAACTTACAGGGAAAGTTTACTGTGTAGGCATTTGCTATAATACATGGCACTGCTAACCACCTTTGCTCGGTGGGCAGCTCCTTACAAACTTGCTTGATTTAATCCGGAGAAGAAAAAAAAAAGCTTGCAAACTGACTCCTTTGCCTTCTAGCCAGTAAACAACCACACTTTGAGTTCCCTGTTGCGATTACCAATTGAGAGAGACCAGATGAACAGTGTCTGAAAGGCATTTTACATATCTGTCCACCTAGAAGGCAGGTGGATCCTTCTTGGGATCTTATTTTTGTACTAGAACATCTTATACTGTTTCCTTTTGAAACTGCTCAGGAGGGTATTTTAAATTTATTTGGAAAGCTGTATTACTTATTGCTCTGACTTTTGCAAGTTAAGTGTCCGAGTTGTAAGATGTTATAGTAAGTTATGAAAAAAAGAAATTAGAAGTTGTTATATTTAAGTGTGATTACTGAATATTTGTATGGTCTGAGGAAGTGCCAGTTTGCTATGAAAGTGCTTACATATTTCTATTTGCTATTAAAGTTTGCCAGATTTTGCAGCCTTGTTGGATTTTTTTTTTTTTTCTTCATTTTGTACTGCCATTATTAAACCATCATTTATTAATTTTGGTTGCTTGTATGTTTGATGTTATGGTAACTTATCCCTGTGTCATCTTTCACAGAGATAGGGTAACTCTGAGAACAAATCCTTCGTTTATACCCAAGGTTGTTTCAAAGTTTACATTGAGCCAGCCAGTTTATCTTCCTGTTTTCTCCCCACAACAACAAAAAAAAAAAAAATGAGGGAGAAAGAATTTTACATACTCTGAATATTCACAGGCAACTTGGATACTATATTGACAGAATAAAAAGTAAGTATTTCCGTTGAAGATAAAAGAATAGGACCAGTCGTCATCAAAAGAGACAGTTTCTAAACAGCTGTCTTATGTTATTTCTTTTTGTTATTCTCATCAGAACAAGATACTTCCAGTCAGTCAGGGCCCACTCAACCAGGACCCCACCTATGGAAAGTGGTGGCCTCTAGGTATGTACTAGAGGCAACAACTTGGTCATCTGTAAATACCCTTACCAAGCATTAGAAACCAGATTCCTTCTCTTGGTCAAGAGCAGCGTTTGCTAGGACTATTCTGCAGGTGTTCTTACACTCAAATCCTTCTTCCTTCTGCCTTTTTTCTAAGCTCTGGTATTCATCCTAAATAGCTTAGTCTACTGCTAACAGTGGTCTAATGATGAACATGGTACATTTGCGTAAGTAACCTTACAATAACACTAGATGTTCAAATGGATCAGTACTGCAGAAGCCTCCCTGCCCCAGTCCCCTTTTTTGATATTTTTATGCCAGGGTCTGGGATTTTTATTACTGTTTCTATCCGTCAGAACTCTAGCTTCTCTCTCTTCTGAGGCAAGAAAGCTCTAAAGTTTTGACATCCCAGCCGCTGATTTTATACTGCTCTGCTCTTGTACTGTGGCTAGGGTACATGATATGTGCCCTAAAGCTTTGGAAGCTGTTGGCTGGTCCAGTTTTTGTCAGGATGTATCAGATAGCTTAGGCTACTGGATCAGTGATCCAGTCTAGCATCTGCTGTTATGGTCGATATACTTGCATCACCGTACTTTCCCCTTTTTCTTTTGTCTAGCTTTAATTTGTTTTTGTTTACCTGCTTTTTATTCCATTGCTTCATGACACTTGATTATAATCTTACAATTTTGTTCATTCTGGATATATATTGTTCCATACCTCAACTCTACTTCCTACATCAGCCATCCCCTACTGGCTGTACCCACTCTCTCTGGACTCGCTCCCCGAACCTTTTGCCATCGTACCTTGCTTCACCTGTACAGCTTATCTTCAGTATATCAAACTGTATCATACCAATCTACAACGACTTACACCCTTGCTGCTTCATTTTTAGTCAAAACTGCACCATTCTAACACACTGCTCCACTCCCAAACATACTGACCAAGATGAACATCTGTCTTAATCAGCCAACTTCCTCTGCATCTCCACAGTGCCCCTTCCCCACACCGACCATTGGTGTTTACCATTTCCTCAGTTTTAAAACCAAACTGGTTAGTGATCATTTTTAGCATCCTCTATGTTGCTGTGTAAGTGATATTGTTTCCTTTATTTACATTAATTAAACCTAGTGCTGTATATTATTGTAATAACACTTCGTGTACTGCTTTGAACTTGTTCCATAGTTTACCACTTATCTTATTTGTGAATATGCTCTGCATTTCCCCAGTGTGTCATGGCCTCAGCATCCCTTCAGCTTTATATGGATTTTTATAATTGTACTGTGTATCACTGTTCTTCACTGCATTATGTCCTGTCTGGGACATTATATTGTATTTAATGTTTGTTTTCTTTTCTCCCTTAACAACAAGGACTGTAGTCCCAGATCCAGTCTGCTCCACTATATATGTCCAACTGGTCAATTCATTCTGCAAATGTGGGAACTGGGCATCTCTGGGCAAAGGCATCAGCCTGTTAGTATTTGGATGTTTCCATGGAGGTAGGTGGGAGGGAGGAAGGAACATTGTTTAGGAAATTAAGGGTATAGGACACAAGATACTAGGATTAATGGACAGCTGACTGACCAGAGATAAAGTGTGGTACTTGTAACTGTTTGTAGAAAAGACGTCTGCTAGTGTGCCACATGATTCAGTACTGGAAACATTCTTGTTGCTCATACTTCTGCTTGATATTATGCTAGAGTTGTACATTAAAATCATTCTATCTATAGATGAAAACAAAGAAGGTACACTAGTCACTTATTGAGGGATCAGTTATAGTGAGATCTGACAAAACTTGCTAGGTGGGGCTAACAGCAGGCAGCAAGGGTCATGTTCTGAGAGAGACAAGGTTATGATTTTTGGTTGGAGGGATTTAGGCAGAGCTTATATGGTGATGGGGTTGATCTTGTTATGTACAAAAGAGGAAACATTGTGGAGGTTGCAAAACATTTTAAAATAAGTTTAATCGCACAGGATAATGAAAAAAGTCAATGTTGAAGGCCACCAGGAAGCTTGAATGTGTAGACTGTGGGGGAGTGGGTTCAAAGTAAGCTTAAGTCACCTGTCCATTGTACAGAGCACTGACAAGATAACATCTGGATTCCTTGTCCAGGTCTGACACTAATTACATAAAGGTAAATTAGTAGTTTTGTGTAGTAGAAATTTATCTGACCATTGAGGGGAATATGGATGTCGGGGTAGTGGAAATGGCTTAGGAAACTTTATGAATATACGTGGAAAAAAGAAAAAAAATGCTTTAATATGATGTTGACGTATCACATTGAAAAGGGTCTAAATAGAAGCAATGCCATTAAAAAAAAAAAAGACCAAAATGGCAAGATGAATTCACAAGTGAGTTTGAATCACCCAGTGACCTGGGTATTGGAGGACCTGAAGGAGTATTTTGAGAATACAAAAAAAGAGATTTTCCCTTCTGCTGTGGTGAACTGTCTAGTAAAAATTAACTTCAAAACAACGACAGCTGGTTCACCAAGGCTAGCATTATTCTTTCAATTCCAGTTGTTCTCCAAATGAAACCAAGAACGAAAACCTTGGTTAAAAATGTATTTAATGTAACAAAAAATAATAAAATGCAAGTATATAAAGTCCCTTTATCACACAATAAGCGCTTTCAAATTAATCTTGCTCAGATCGTAGTAAGATGTGGGACAATCATTCACTTATATAAAAAGAAACTGTAATTGCTCATCCAATAAAATTGGAATCGGTGTATTGTCAACCAATGATTTCTAAAGTTTTTCCATCCCTTCTACTTCAATTGAGCCAATAACAACCATTTCTTATTGACACACCTCCTTCCATACATACGAGGACAAAATTTATGATGTATGCAAATTAGTTGATGGAGATAGCCAGTGGCAGCTATCAAAAAGCGGCAATGGCCAAGTAAGTACCTTCCACTCTTGTATTCTCTGGATTTTTGTTTATTTAACTTTCGCATGAATATGATCGCATTGGCAATAAAGAAGCTATCGTAGTTTTTCTTCGTAGTAGCTTAAAAGAGACTATCATAAACAATAAATATAGAATTAATGTAATACGGAGCTGTCATTTCCTAAGTTTCTCCTTTCATTCCGCTGCACTTGAGCCAATGATAAACCTTTCTTATTAACACACCTCCCTCCATTTCTACGGAGTCAGCGTCTTATTGTGTATGCAAATTGGCTGTTGGAGATGGCCAATAACAGCTATTTAAAGAAAACGGCAATTGCCAACTCGGATCATTGCGTTTACATATTCACGCTACCTTGCCTATCAAATATCCATCTAAGTGTGTCAGCATCTGCAGAAACCAAAACAAAGTAACATTTGCCTTCATTTCATCTATAAAGAAAAATAATATAAACAATATTAGCAGACCGCTTCTCGTGAACTGCAAAATACCAGTCACTTGAGACTTTTATTATTTCTGCCTAAACGGCATTTGAAGATGTCTTTTAAACAGAATGGTATTATAACTTAATTCATTTAACTCAGATGTTAACCTTTTTTCTTTTTTAAATTTTTTAAAACAATGTTTTCAATTTTCTTCTAGACTGACTAATGGATGGCCAATCCACGCTCTCAGAAAACAACAATCACCAATCATAACCAATTCAGTTATTGGTATGCATTGCTTCTATAACATTATAGAGGCGTGGTTAGATGAACTTTCCAATCACATTTATCCTTATGTACACTAAGTAAACTATAGGACAAGAATAACCAGTCGGATTCTCTAAGGACATGAGAATTACCAATTGTGCTTGCTTTGATATAGCCAGGCCGAATGGCGTAATATAAACAATGCAAGCTGATCTTTCAGCCTTCTTATACTTGGGAGTCATAAATAGCTTCAGAAATTGATCTGTACCAGACCACAAGCATTTGAGGTTCCCATATTGATTCACATATATTTTTACCGGATCATGATATATCCACAGGATGTTAAATACATCCAGAATACTGATGTAAAAACCTTCAATTTGTTATTTGATAGCTCCACATGTAGCATGAGTAAACTTTTTATAAGGATCAGATGTCATTCGTGCTTGATTTACATTGCATATGAATCGCCTACATTGCTGACTGACCAAACAAATGTAAGAGAAATAAACTGCCTTCTAACTGCAGAAATTTCCACTTTCATGATGGAATAAAATCAGAAACAACAGTAGAAGTAACAGTCTGTTTCAGGACACAAGTTAACTCTAAAGGATCTTACAATGAAAACAAAGTATAATCAATCAATAATAGGTCTCCTTCGTGGTCATAAATTTTTTGATCCTGGATTATAGACATAAGAACAACTGTACAAGTCGTCTCTTTATAAGACTGAACATCTTTATAATACTACTCTTATTTCATGGTTGATCTACGCCTTTTCATGACTGGTTTCAAAGGAATAACACTATTCAATCCCGGATATTGATCAGCTCTTAAATTAATTATCCATTTGGTTTCTCTTATTTCAGTTACATTTTCAATGTCTCCTTTTCTCAAACCAACATGTACAGTCTCAATAACTTTAAATAAAAAAGAGAGTGACCTTTGTTCATGTTGATATGGAGTGCCAATGCATTGTGTATATCTTTCTTAATAATATCTCTTTGATGTCTTTCTATCTGGTTTTACCTACGTAAAAAGATTGACATAGTCTACATGTAGCCAAGTAGATGACATTACTCGTGGTACAAGTTGCTTTAACTCCAAAGGTGTATTTTCTATGTGTTCTTGGATGTTCAAACTCGTTGCTGCTGTCTATCAAGGGGCAAATATTGCAATTACCACACATAAAAGTAGCCTTCCGGCCCTGTATCAGATTCTTCTTCTGAGTCGCTGTACATAACAGTCTTTTTATGTTCTTCTTATTTTTATAACCAAACTGTGGTCTGTCACCCACAATATCTTTTAACTGTGGGTCTTGTGTTAAAATAGGCCAGAATTGTTTAATTACTTGTTGGACTTGGTAGTTATCAGTACTGTACGTTAGAATGAATCTAGTCAGTGTGTTTTCATGCATTTTCCTTTCTTGTCTATCTCTAATCGATAGTTCAATATCTTGTTCTTTATAGCCTTTTTCTCTCAGATTTCTTTGCAAAAATTCTATTTCCCTGTTATGTGTGGTCTCTTGATTGCAACGTTTATAGATCCTATTTGTCTCATTCCTCATGATGTTTCTTGTAATATGCCTGTGATGCATACTGCTTTTTAATAAATAGTGATTCCTCCATGTACTTTTTCTATGTAATTCAATTTCCAAATCTCCTGTTTCTTTGAGTATGACATTAACAGTTAGAAAACTCACTACTCGTCTTGAATAATTAGAAGTAAAGGTCAGGAATTAAGTAGTTGAATTCAAATACCTATGAAATAGTTGAAATTGCTCAACACTTCCTGCACAGAATATCATCAACAAAACATCCGTAATATAAGATATTATGAAACCATGGATTGTTGGTATGTAAGACAAACTGTAGTTCCCACTCAACTAAAACGAGATTCGAATAGCTATTAGCACAGAGGGTGCCCATGGCTACCCCCCCATTTCTGTAAGAAACTTTTCTCACCATACACAAAGTAGTTGTTCTTCAAGATCAGTTCAAGTAAGTCACAGATAGTTTGAATCTCTAACGCACTCTTGCTTGTAGATAATAATAATCTTATCGAATGTATTCCTACTTCATTCGGAATGGTGGTAAAAAGACTGTTAACGTCTAAAGTAGTCAATACGAGATTACATGGATCGATCTCACCTTCCATCACTATATTCAATTTACGTAGAAAATCATCCGTATCCCTTAAAACTGTGTCATAAGAATTCAAAACTTCTCTCAATTCTTTCTCCACATATAAAGACATATTTTCTGTGACCCCTCCTTGACCTGAGACAATGGGACGTAACAGTGGATTGAGAAAATCTTTGTGTATCTTTGGTAACCCGTTGATACTTGGAATAGTAGGCTTGATAACATCTAAAAAGTTAAATAAATCCATATCAATTTGCCTTTGTAAGACTATATCATTCAGATGTGATTTGACTTTATGTATAGCCGTATGTATAAAGGTAGGGGGGTGTAGGGGGCACAGCCCTCCACCTGTTTTCATTTAAAATATACACATTTTCTTTTATTTTCTTCTTTTAAAGGAAATTAGGTGGGGGGCTCTGCCCCCACACCCCTCAATGTGGGGGACTATGCCCCCACACCCCCCCACCTTTATATATCAACTCCAGGGTCATACGACTTTGGGGAGGGGGACAAATCCATGTTAATTGCCATGAATACTGGTTTTCAATCAAATATGCTATCGATCAAATGAGTTTCGATCAAATGTGCTGTCGATCAAAAGTAGTAGATCCATATATATATATATATATATATATATATATATATATATATATATATATATATATAGCCAAAGAGTTACTAGCAATAAAACGCTCCTTAGATTTTGCCAGCTATCTTGAACCAAGGCTGAAACTCCTCCATGTGTCAGGAGATCAATAGCCTCGCAAAACCTAATAGTCTTTGTTGTGCTTTACCTTAATGTCTCAGGGGGATAGCTAGCTGTATCCAAGTTCCGCTGTGGAAAGAAATATTATACAATCTAGCCAGTGGGCTTAGTTCTCTTCTCCAATTATTTTTTAGTCCAGTAATTCTGTATTCTTATATTATTATTATGCCATAATTAAAAAAAGCGCTTTGGACGCGATTGTAGCTTCAGATTCATTGTCTTTATTTACTTAATTCAGGCAGATGAGCGTTGTTCAGAGAGTGTTACAGTTTTTTTCTCTTTTATTTGTAAAAACATGGGTATATTGTGGGGTTTGGAACTCCCCCTGGGATGTCTCAGTATGAGTCATTGTACACTCCTGTGGTTGTCTTTACAATACTTATAGACTCCACCCTAAATGTGACATCACCATCTACATCATTTCTTTGCCGTTGGCGAACATACAGTATTAATTCACCAATTTCTTTATTTAATTTTTATTTATTTTATATAATATAAACACATTTGTATTAACCCAGATTCATCATCTTCATCATTTCCCAACGAACAAGTTTTGAGTCATAGGAAACACTTATTAACAATCTTTCACATGGATCTGAGCTCAAGTGGGCTCGTGTATGTTAGCCTGTTCCAGTGGAAATCATTAATTAATAGTAAAAAACATACATTTATTTTCCTAATGCTTTCGCGCTTGCTTCTTCAAATCTTCCCTGATGGTTGTAATGTGTTCAGTATGAATCAAGTAATTTTTAATGGATTGGGGGAATTAAATGTTGAGATTTATTTCTGGTCTGAAGGGAGACGGATGGGGGTGTATAAAGGGAGCCATAGTCTGGCCTTGTGGAAATTTTAGCGGAACGTACTAATTAAGTGTTGCATGGAAAGTATAAATTGTCCTAAATGTTGTTGATGTGGAGAGTTTGTGCGGAGTCTATCTTCTTATTAAATTTAACCGATATTGACATTCAGATGTTAGTGGAAAAGTTCTCTGTGTGTATAGGGAGCAATGGTTAGTGTGGCCATGTGGGACTTATGTGAAGTGTATTTAGTAATTTATTAAGAGGAATTATATACAAGTATATCTTTAAAGTTACAGCTCATCCTAATAGTATTACATGTGGGGAGTTAGTGTAAAGCCGGTATTTTATGTTTTCCCAGATGTCAAGTTTAAAAATATTGTCCGTTTTGTGTTACAAGTGTTAAATATTTACTATTGCCAGTGGAGACTACCTAGGTATATTTAAAATTGTTGAGATTTTTAGATGCTGGTTAATGGCTTGTATTTTGTAGTTGTCTGTGAATTCAAAGAGGTTTTCCACCTTTGCGCTAGTTACTGGGGAACAGGAACACTGCTCTTATAAGAGGGATCTTGGCTGACCATAATTAAATCCGTTGTAAACATTTTTTGTTTGTTTCCATGTTTTGGGCTAGAATAGTGTGGGGGGTTTTGTATAAGAAAATAAAATCTGTTTGCCCAAGTTGTGGGGGGGTGGCCACAAGCCATGAGTTTGATATTTAAATTGAATACAAGACTTGCAGTTCCACTGATCATGGAGGTGTGTGGGAGCTTTTTCGTTGATTAACTTTAAATATAATTATCTTCCTAATCTTTTCTACCTCACATATCCTCAGTTTAGTGTTTGTGTCAATTATGTGAAGGTATCTCCATTTTAGTTGGGTGTATAGGGGGTGTGTACTAGTTTGGTATTATGGATAGAGTCAGAGTGGGTTGGACCATCTCTGGGGTTAATCAATGCTTGAATTTAGCAAATATAGAGTTTATAATTTGTAGAGGTTAAAGTATCAGCTGAGGTAATGAGTGGGGGGGGGCATGTGGTTTTCATTATATGCTGTGTAATATTTATATTTTTAGTATTATTTTTAATAAGGGGTTTGAAGTTGGGTGTTTCAGTTTTAACGTATTATGTCCACAATTATAGCAAATGATAATGCCTTGGGTTCTGGATGTTAATCTAAATCGCCATGAGACTTAAATGGTAAAATTAGTCGCAGGATAGTTAAAGACTGAGTCACAGGTTACTTTAAAATTAACGTAGTTATGCTTCATTCCACACCTCTTTCACGAATTAATGAATTAAAAAAAGCATAGAATTTTGATCTGTGTTATGAACATTTTCTGATTTTGGTGGTGGGGGGGGGTTGCTGGTGAGTGCATGCTGTGGTTTATCCCACTCTGGAACTTTGTGCCATCAGAATAGTCCTAACATCCCTGCATTAGATGAAAAAAATTTTGATTATTACTGTAACTTATCATTAAGCGATATATAGATAAGCTGTTGGTATATTTAAAATAACTGATGCAATGTGAGAAAAGCCGAGACTCAACTATTTGCTGTTGCATAAAAAGATAAAAGAAAAAATTTTTACAAGCCACTAGGAAGTTGGTGTAATATAGCAATAACCCACGCCTGGGTGTGTGTAATGCTGGATTTACCCATGGTTGGCATGGTTTGGTCATGAGGGTGAAGCCCAAGTGGCCAAACAAAGCCAACCGTGGGTGAATCCAGCATTACCCACACCCAGAAGTGGGTTATTGCTATTATACAATGACATTATTTAAGAAATAAAATAATTGCTTTTCTTAAATAATGGCATTGTATAATGCCTCCTTGCTGCCCTTCCGCAGCTGTCTGGTATTCTGCGGCAGTTCTGATGTGTACTGCGCATGCGTATGCCTGCGTAGTACATCAGAACTGTGGGCAGAAGCAATGGAGAAAGCAAGATCTCCGTTGCTTTTTACAAACTGTTTTCGCTATGTTAAATGGGTTTAACATAGCAAGACAGCTTTTAAAAAAGCAACAGAGAATCTCCTTTGCTTTTTTTTAAAGCTGTCTCGGTATGTTAAACCCATTTAACATCGCAAGAGAATTTTGAAAAAAGCAACGAAAGCAAGATCACCGTTGCTTTTTACAAACTGTTTTGCTATGTTAAATGGGTTTAACATAACGAGACAGCTTTAAAAAAAGCAATGGAGATTCTCTGTTGCTTTTATTAAAGATGTCTCTGTATGTTAAACCCATTTAACATAGCGAGACAGTTTTGAAAAAAGCAACGGAGAAAGCAAGATCTCCGTTGCTTTTTACAAACTGTCTCGCTATGTTAAAGGAGTTTAACATAGTGAAACAGTGAGAAAAAAGAGTTATAGTAATGGAAAAAGTCCGGGCGACCGGACCTTTTTCCATTACTATAACTCTGATTTACAACGTGCACACTGACCAATCAGCGTGCAAGTTTTTGAATATTAATGGGGGGGGGGTTGTATAAGAATCTAACCCATAGTATGTGAAGCAAAAAGTCTAAACTGGTTGCTGTTGTACAAACATTTTGAAAATTTAGTTTCATTTGTTAAACCCAAATTCCTATGCCATTCTCCCAGAAAATATTCAGGTACATTTGGAGTCTTTTGCTGGAAGACCATACAATTAAAAAGACTGTATAGAAAAACTGTAGCATTTACTGCATAACATTAACAAGACTGTATAAAAAGCATTTTGAAAATGCAGTCTCATTTTTTAATTAGAGTTAATATGCCATTGTCCCAGAGAATATTCAAAGCTATTCTCACATATATGTATGTATATATGGATTCACTTTAGATTATCGAGTTACCAAAAACTCGAAACCCATATGGTCGAGACCATGTGATCGAGTTTTTAGAAACTCAAAAATCTAAAGTGAATAAAAAAAAAAAAACCCACACAAAACATTAAAACAACGTTTCTGCAGGGGGACAAACCCCATGCACCTCCCACACCCCCCTACTTAAATATATGAACTCTGAGATCGTACTACAACGAAGAAAAGGGAAATCTCCCGTTCCGCTCTTTATGCAGAAGCACAGAATGAAAGGTTTCCCATGTCCTCGTTGTAGTGCGATCTCTGAGTTCGTATATGTAAGTAGGAGATGGTGTGTGTGTGGGGGGGGGGTTCAGGGTGGCTTCCCCCCTGCAGAAACATTGTTTTAATGTTTTGTGTGATTTTTTTTTTTATTCACTTTAGATTTTCGAGTTTCCAAAAACTCGATCATATGGTTTCGACCATATGGGTTTCAAGTTTTTGGCAATTCGATAATCTAAAGTGAATCCGTAAATATATATATATATATATATATATATATAGAGAGAGAGAGAGAGAGAGAGAGATTTTATTTTATTTTACATTTGTTAACTGGGAAAGTCAGACTGGACGCAGGTCCATTTTCAGCAGAGGCCTGGGGAGAAAAGCTCCAAGCAAACAATACAATTCAATAGTGAAAACACAGCAGCATCTAAAGATGCATAATAGTAATATACATATATGCAGTACATACAGTATATAGTACAGTATAACAGAACATTCCAACATAAGTGAACAGTGATTATATAAAAACAATTTTTTTTCTCTCACTCTCTCTCAAGTTGGGTAGCAAGCATTAGATACTAAGCAGATTTCTGACAACAGAGCATATGGAGGAGTCATTTATCCCTAGCAGCTTCCTAGCACCAGCACAGTGATATGGTCTAGCCTGGGGAGTAACATGTGCAGTGCCAATTAGTTATGTATTGGGTTTTGAGAAGTTTTTTAAATTGGTAAGTAGAAGTGGTAGAGGTAAGGTGGCTTGGGAGTGAGTTCCAGGTTCTAGCAACAGAGCAGGCAGAGAGAGATTTACCTGCATCATTTTTCTGTTTGATGACATTTATGTGGTTCTGATGACTTGATCTAAGGGTTCTTGTCTTGGTGTAGGGGTGAATTAAGTTTTGAAGTGCTGGGGTCTTATCACAGTGGTAGTAGAGTTTGTGTGCTATTGAGCGTTGGTTGAGTAGGAGTAGTTGAGGTAATTCGAGCCAATTTAGTTGTTTAAGGGCAAGACAGTGATGGGATCTATGAGAGGAATCAGTAGCAAATCTGGCAATCTTGTTGCAGGATTACAGTTTGTTTAGTTCACTTTGGCGAAGATTAGTTAAGAT
This sequence comes from Protopterus annectens, assembly GCF_019279795.1. NCBI lineage: Eukaryota > Metazoa > Chordata > Ceratodontiformes > Protopteridae > Protopterus > Protopterus annectens. Next base: position 225,668,927 of record NC_056746.1, read on the forward strand.
AGGGGAGGCATAAAGGAGAATGGATAAAAGGTGGGTTCTTGCTAAGGTGGCCTTGGTAGGTCTAGTGATGAACTGTCTATTCCTGTAGAGGAGACCAAGTTTTTGTTGACTTTCTTAATTGTTTGGGCGATATGAATGTCAAAACCTTAGATTATTGTCGATTTCAACACCTAATAGTTTTGTGTGTTTAGTTGGGGTAATTTGTATGCTGTCTCGAAGTTATGGTAAAATCATTATTTATAGGAGGAGATCTACCAGGGCTAAAGAGAATGAGTTTGTTTTTTTTGGGATTAAGAATAAGTTTTATGTTAGTGAACCATTCCTCAGCTAAAGAGAAGTTTGTTTGGGTTATGGCTTTTAGTTCATGTAGGGTGGGGGAGGCACATATAATGGTGGTATCGTCTGCATATTGCACAACTGAGGCAGATGGTGTGGATGAGGCTATTTGGTTAGTAAATAGTGAGAATAACAGAGGTCCTAGGATGGCCCCTTGGGGAGCACCTATGCCTACTGGTAAAAGGGGGGCCAGTTTCTCTTGCCATAGAACTGCCTGCTGACTGTCTGTTAGGTAGTTATTGAACCATGATATGATGGAGGAGCTTATGTTAAGTGTTGCTAGACTTTCTAAGAGCATACCATAGTTCACCATATCAAAGGCTTTTGATACGTCTAGGAATATTGAGGATATGAATAGACCATGCTGGGATGTGGATACCAGGTTATTTTTTAGGAGGTACTGCATTAGTTTGGAATGAACTACCCTTTCTAGTATTTTTGATAAAGGTGATAGGATAGCAGTAGGGCGATAGTAATTTCAAGGGACTTTACCCCCTTTGTGCAGAGGTATAATATGTGATATTTTCCTGGTATTAGGTACTTTATGTTCTGATATTGACCTGTTTATGAGAATGGACACTGGGTAGGCTATAGCTTCAGCAGTTTTTTGAAGGAAGTCTGCAGGTAGATTGTCAGTCGCCAGAGTAGTTGGTTTCAGCTTCTTGAGAAGTTTAGCAATAGTTTTGGTAGGGACTGGTTCCAGGGAGAAACTGGGGGAGTTTGTTATACTGGTGTGGTTTGGGGTCTTTGCAGGTAAGGGACTATTAGTAGAATTTTGGGTGTTGGGTAGGGCTTGGACTGTTTCAGTAAAATATTTGTTGAATTGGGTGGGGATATTTTCATGGTTATTTGGTAGAAAAGGGTTAGGAGTGGTGTATTTTCCCAGGTGCAGTAAAGTATTTATGTTGGCCAAGACTTTCTGAGGGTTGTTGGAGTATTTTTCCTGCATGGTTGTATGGCAGTTTGTTTTGTCATGTTTTACTAGTCTTTTAGTTTTGTTGCGTAGTTCAAGATAAGTTTGTCTTATATTGCTGTTTTTTTGTTTCTGGAATTGTGTCCAGGCTTTGTCCCTTTCCTTCGATATGGTTTTGGTATCTTTAGTTAGCCATGGGGCATAGTTAGTTCTTATTCTAATGGTTCTGGGGGGTGCATGACAGTTTAGGACATTTAAGAAGGTTGAGTTGAAGTACTGCACAGCATCATCAAGAGGTAATAGTTTTAAGGGAGTCCAGTTGCAACATGTTAGTGAATTGATTAAGTCTATAGCTCCGAAGGACTTTTGTTACGTATTACTCTGAGGATAGGTTGTTAAATGTGGTGGGATCGATTCCTTATTAAGTAGGTTGCTTGATGATCACTCAAACTGTCAGGGAGACAGCCTGAATGTTGAGCTAGAGTGGGGTCTGATAGCAGTATCCAGTCTAAGATAGATTGGTGTTTGGAGGTTTTGTCAGTTCTAGTGGGGGTCAGTAATAATTTGGTTAAACCCATGGAGGTTTATATGGGTGGATGGATTATTGCTGGAACAGTCAGACCAGTCAATGTTAAAGTCGCCTAATTTTATAGTTTCATGAGGAAGGGAGGATGACATCCAGTTTAGTAGGTTTTCAAGTATGATAGTATTATAGATATAAATTATATATATTATATATAATATATATATATATATATATATATATATATATATATATATTATATATATAATATTATATATATATATATATATATATATATATATATAGCTATACATATATATATATATATATGTGTGTGTGTGTGTGTAAAAGATTAAATCAGAACTAACATCTAAACATCACAGAACATGATGGTTTAAGAGCACTTAGCAACTTGAAAATATTTAATTGGGAGGAAGTTGGCACCGATAAATGTCTTTTCACTGGAGGATAGTGATGTATTGATCTTAAGAAGGGTGGGAGAAAGCATAGAGCAGATGTAAAAAGGCTGATAGAGGAGAAAGGGTTAAGCCAGCTCTGTATGAGGTCTGCTGCGGTACTTAAGAGTTTGCTAGACTTTGGGTAATCTGTCTGTGTGTGTATATTTATGTGTTTATAGATAATTTTTTTTCATATTTTGGAGATCTATTTTTCAGATTTACATGCCATTTCAGCACATCCCCATTTTTAACAAATTCAGTGTTAAATATTTAGAAATAAAAGGTATTAAAGACCTGAACTAGAACTAAACACGTTTTTGCTTTCAGGTAAAACTGAGTGGAAAAGCAAGTACTTGTGCTGACATCATCTGGCTGGACAGTGGCATACTTGCTACAGCAACTGGAGAGGTAGTCATTAGGTGAGAGATTTATATTTCAAATTTTTGTAAGGGCAGCTGCTATAATTATTGCTCTAGGTTATGAATCGTCATCTTCTGAACATGTTTTTCAAAAGAAAAATCTTTATCTCAGCAGATACGTTTCTTTTGCTTTTTTCTTCCAAATAACCAAATTTCTTCATTCCATATTAAAGCATACCAGTTTACTTATTGTTCCTTTTCATGGGAGGATTTTTGCGTTAAAGTACACGCGTCTGCAAGCAGAGCACATTGGTTCAACAGAACTGTTTGAAAATGAGTGAAAGATCTAAATGTTCTACCAGCCCAAATAAGGGTAACATGAAAGGTTTTATAGTGTGGCACAGCAGCAGTGCATTAAGTATCACTTTGAAAGTGCATTGGCAATTTAACATGCTAGGTAGATTGCTTTCCGTTCATGTACCTCAGGAAAACAGCTGTCATATTGTTTGACGCAGCACTGCTTCAGACTTCCACATATCTGCTGTCATTGCTGTGTTACCACTACGTCTGTTGCGTTAGATTTTTTTTGCTAGCTAACCTTCACCATTTCTTTTTAGTTTGCTATACATTTTTACTTATAGGATTAAGTGTAGCTGTGAACATTTAATTGCAGCTTCATCTCAGAATCTTAAGAAGGGTGGAGCCAGCTGTGGGAAAATTAATAAATGAAAATACAGTTTTGTCAGGTTTGACCTGCAGGCTGAATCTGTGGAGAATTTGGGAGAGGAATCTGGCTTTACAAGGCTATCTGTATCCAAGACCAGAAGCTTTAGTAGCATACATCACTCTTATTGCCAGCCTACAAAATTTGAGAACAGAATGCTAGAATTCCCAGACTCGGACATCACTTAAACAAAAGGGAAAGACAACCTGCTGTAGATCTGTTCCTTTGCTAGCCACTGCATATTGCCCATTAAATGACAAATGACAGAGGACATGTGGTTCATTTTCCAGGTGCTGCGGGGGCTGTGCATGTAAGGTACAGGCAAGAAACAGACATAGTCTGAAAAAATTGATGTTGATCATATTGATCACTGCTATAGTAGCCTTAGCTATATGGATTATATCCTGCCAAGGATATAACAGCCAGTCAGCTTCCAAAGCTTCAGGGCACCTTCAACACACACCCAAACTGTCAAGCAACTCAAACTGAGCTGACTAAAAGACAAGTTTGGGCATGAAGTCCTTCATAGCTTTATGTCGCCAAAGAGTATTCTCCTCTGAGGCTTTCAAGGATCAATGGTTGGCTTTTGCTTTCCTTTGTTGAGCAGATAAGTTCCCTTTGGGAAAAAAATTCGATATTCTTAATTTTATTGATGTTCTACTACTTTCCTCTTCACTTAGGAATGTTATGTTTTAATGGACTGTTGAGATTATAACATACTTTTAAATGGAACACTTGTTTTTTCTGTCATTTTAAAAATAGTGTAAATAACTGAAAACATATTTTCTGTGTGGAAATTGTGTTTATTTTTTTCTTTGTGGGACTGGAATATTTTGTTAAAGTGCTTTTTGCTGTGTGTGTGTGTGTGTGTGTTTTTTTTTTGTCAAAAAAGTAACTTTTGTGGACTGGTAATTTTGCTTGTTTTCCCTGAGAAAGAGGCACCATTTTTGGCTTGACCTTGGAAGGAGTTTGCTGGTCCTATGGTTGGTCCTCCTTCCAACCAAAAAAAGAAAACGTTAAGCAAACAGCCTTTGCTACCACAGCAGACTAGCAATTTACCTAATCCATAGGTGGGTGACTCTGTTGTGGCCATTTATTGTACTGCAAACCACTCATCTTTTAACCCCGCATCCCTCTGGATTAACACCTGCAGCCACTATGAATTGGGGGTTAACCACATCCTCTGCGGCTGCTGAGTTCCATCAGTGGGCAAGGGAGAGACACTGTTGATGTTACTGGGAGATGGAACAGGGAAGGTTTGACTTTTGTGTCAGAATGCTGTGCCCATCCCTGGGGAAGCAGCTGGTGCCATTAGTAACACTGTTGTCACCATTTTTCTTGTCGAAAGAATCAGAAAACCAAGAATGTATCTACTACTCCTCAAATTTCTTTGGATAGGAGTAGTTTACTTGGTCTTACTCTGGTTCAGGGTTTACTACAGGCTATCGACCCTTCTTGTAAAGTAGTTTCTGATAAAAGAAAGAGAGATTCCTCTTTTCCTGAAGAGATTCAAGATTCTGAATTTGAAAAGGAAGATGCAAGGGCACCTTCAGTTTTTCCCTCAGATTTCTGATTCAGACTCTGATGAGAGCTCAGTTTCTGATTCTCCCTGTGGAGTTTTTTTCTTTCTCTGAGAGTATTGCTAGAATGTGCCAGTGTTTTCAAAGGGAGAACACTGAAGTTTCTCAGTTCCTCAGAAAATACTATGAGTTGTCACAGAAGGATTTTCCAGAACCTACACTCATTCTCTCTGTTCTGTCTCATTTAGAGAATGAGTGTGTTATTACCTGCAGTTTTCCTGATAGTCAGCTAGTTGTCCCTAAAAAGGCAGATAGGATGTATAAAGTTCCTATGTCGTTAATTTTTTATACACTGTTCCCCAAACCTGACTCAGCAGCTGTAGCCTTAGTTGATCCCACTCCTACCAAGCACTTGGTTAATTCCAGTCCTACTCATGGATGGGTATGGGAAAACATGTGTACTTATGCAACTGATTTTTAGAATTTAGAATTGTCTGGCTTATATGTTTGTTCTGACAAGTTGTGAACATATGAGGAATGTTTTCTCTGCATTTTCTTCTTATGAGGCAAAATCTTAAAATAACTTGGTTTCTTCTGTTACAGAGGTCACTACTCAATGTTTTCAGTCTGTGTATGACTCTCTTTATGCATCTTCCAGGGCTATGGCTACAAGAACTCTTTTAAGGAAGGTTGCATAGCTTCATTCTCCAGAACTTTCCAGATCATGATAAAATTGAGGTTTTCAGTTCTCCCTCGGATAGAGATTTAGTGTTTGGCCCCTCTGCTTAGAGATAATCAAAAAGTATGATGAAAGGGGCAAACTGATCCAGGGAATGTCTAAGGTTTTTCAGCCCTCCTTTTCCAGATTGTCCAAGGGCTTTCTTTTCTCCTCATCCAATTTTGGCAAAGAAAAAAAAAAAAAAAACAACAGAATAAATAGTCTGAATAGAATTCAGGTAAACAAATGATCTGATGTTGTCAGTGTTCATTCTATCCTCAGCTATTGGGTTCAGATCCGATCCGACTTGGCCATTACTAAAGCTTCTCCTTTACCCAAAATGCACCAACCCCTCACATATCTCAGATCTCGTTTGCTACTTTTCGCAAAAGATGTGGTTGCCATAGCTCTTGAGCTTCATCGCAGAACTCTTCAGATAAGTTAGATTTTTCCATTTAAACCATATATACTGCATTGTTTCTATCATTCCCTTACTCTTGTACTTTTAGTATATCTGCCATTGTTGCCCTCTTTTCCTTTACATATTAGTATACCCTTCATTATCATTGTTGGTAATCTCTCGCTCTCTGTTTTTCTTCCATATTTCTTGCCCAAAATAAAAATTAAAGAAAGAAAAAAAAAAGTTTTATAGCTGTTTTTTTTTTTGTTATAAGAATGGTTGAGAAAGGGCCCTTCCAGCTTCAAAAAATGTTTGATGAGTGGGCACAAGTTAGCTGTTTCAGTGCCCACAGTTTTTGTATTTATTGCTTATGTCCGCAGCACCTTCAAGAAGACTGTTCCATGTGCCACAAATTTAATCCATATGCATTAGTGATTAGAAGAAATTAATATTGAAAGGTATGTTACCTTCAAAGGAGCTTTTGCAGGGGCTCAATCTCCCAAACTGAAGTCCCAGGGTTTGATATCTCGTGGTCCTTCTACTTCCTTGGCTCCACCTTCCAAGCCTTCCAGGAAGAGGACTAAATCAGATTCAAGGAGGTCTCAAACCTCTTCCCTCTCGGATCCAAAGAAAAAGAGGCTTTTGGATTCTACATCCTCAGATCTGACTAAGAAACTGTCGGATCCAACTATTCAGGAATCAGTAATTTTACCTAGGACCCGATATTCCCCATCTGTTGATCGTGTACCTTCTAGGCTACATTCCCCATTTCTAGAAAGGCGCCATACAAAGTCAGCTTCCCTGGCATCGTCTTGTCCATCCAGTGGTTGGACTAAAGATGATGTGGATCGAGTGATGAGGAAGTTTCCCTTGGTGCAGATCCAGATGGGTGTGTTATCAGCTCCTACCATTTCAGGTCAGAAAGACCATTCATCGACCACTCCACCAGCTCTGATTCCTTCTCTGATTTCTTTGGTTGCTTCAAAGTCCCGGGATCTGGATCTTCTGGGTCTGTCAGGCTTGGATCTGAAGATGACATTTTCATTGGATCCGAAGCTGATTCTGAGTCCCCCAGGTCTGTCATCTTCAGATCTAAAGGGTTTTCAGAGCTGAAGCCTTCCTGTCAGATCCAAGGCACTGGAGTTGACTCCTAAGGTTTCAGAGCCATCTCTATGGCTTGGTGCTTCGGCACTGGATAGCTCGGCACGAACTTCATCCTCTGAGAGATTGCTTTTGGGGTAGGAGGAGATGATGGTCCGGAAGCCTGCCTTCTCAGCTCTGAGGTCTTCTCTCTCTCTGTGATGGTCTGCCTTCAAGGTTGTGAAGAAGGTTTTTTTATGCTTCAGCAGGACTGATGGGTCCATTCCCCTTGGATTTCCAATCCAGTTCCCAGATGTCTCTGCACTTGGTGTCTCATCATGCAATGTCACAGGGATAACCAGCCCAAGACCTCCAAACCAGCAGGATTTTACAGTTTCTTCTGACACCTCCCTGGAACACCCCATTGAGGGATGTCCCTAGGAAGAGAAAGTGTAAGAGGATGCACTTGGACTTTCCACAAGAGTCAGTCACTGAGGATATGGACTTCGATGAAGGTGAAAGGTTCCCATGATCACTTCCAGAAGACTTCTCATGTGGAGACATCCTTGAGAACCTGAAACAGAGAGGTGGCTGGACCCCCAGCAACCCTTAATATGAGGAGTCAGTATTTCTGGAGGCTTTTGGAGATGGATCATCTACCTCCTAGGTTACTCCTCCCACCGACTTGTTCTCTCAGTGGGCATGGAAGGAGCCCGATGCAGCTGAACCAATACCCAAAAGGACATATAGGATTCTAGCTCCACCTGCAGGGGAGGAGTGTTGGGCTAAAGGGTGCCCATTGGATTCCCTGGCCATGGCAGTGGCCAACAAGAAGGAACTTGCTGAATAGAGTTCCTCTGTTTATCTCCCTTACAGGGAGTCTAGGGTGATGTACAGGTTTGGGAAGCGTGTCTGTGCATCACAAACCTTTGCCCTTAGGTCACTGAACTATTGGGCACATTTTACTAGGTTGCAAAGGGACTTGAGCAAAGAACTCTCAACTTGTCTTTCAGGAGCCATTTCTGTTGAGGCCCAGTCATGTGTTCTTTGACTTCTCAGTTGGCTACCCTACAGTCCATCTCAAATTCATCCACAAGGCTTATTTCGCATGCAGCCAAAGATGTCTCAAGGGCAGTGGGTTCATGCATACCCATTTGTAGGCATGCCTGGATGTGTTTATGTGATTTTGCGGAGCCCTTCAAGTCCTCGTTTGTCAATGATTTCTTTGACAGCACTTCTTTTTTTGATCCCAAAGTGAAGGACACATTTTCTAGGTGTGAGAAGGATGGAAAGACCTTCTCTGCAGCGGGTGTATGTTTTTCAACCCCTCAAAGATCCTTTTCAAGGAATCAATGAAGTGGCCGGGAGATGCAGTTCAGTAAATCCCATGGTCTTTTTCAGGACACATTTGGAGAATGTTCCCGTAGGGGCAGAGGAATGCTAATGGACAACGATGCCCCAGCAGCAGAGGAGGCCCACCAAACCATGGGTCTATAGGTTCTTTCTCTGACCGACCCTACCAGCGCTCTTGAAAGGAGGCCCGATTGTCCCTCTTTGGAGGCCATTGGGGATCAATTATCCCAGCACCAGGGAGTCTGGCTAGACATAACAAAAGATACTTGGGTAGAGAGGATTATTTCTAGAAATTATATAATACCCTTTTCCCTTCCACCTCCAACTCTAAGAAAAATTCTCGATGTTCCACCCAGTCAGAGGAAAGAAGCAGTAATACAAATACAAAAGCTGCTAGAAAAAAGTCATCCAAGAGGTACCACCAGACCCAATAGAATCCGGTATTTACTTAGGATTCTTTTTAGTGCCAAAGAAAACAGGAGACTGGAGAGCAATTTTGGATCTCAGCAACTTGAACAAGTCAGTTTGACGCACACAGTTTCGGATAGACAGAGTTTAGTCTATTCTCCCTTTTCTAGGGCAAGGATGACTAGATGTGCTCAATAGACCGTTAGGATGCATACTATCAAATAAAGATGAGCTGACAATCCAGAAGATGTTAATGCTTCCAGCTGGGAGCCAGTCATTGCCAGTTTAGAGCTGTGCCCTTTGGTCTCACCACACCCCCCAGAGTGTTAAACAAATGTTTGGCAGTAGTAGCAGCTCACTTGAGTCTGCAGTGATTCCGGGTGTTTCCATATATAGATGACTGGCTCATTAACACCCTGACTAGACATCTGATAATAAGGGCAAGAAATGTGTTATTTCAGATTTGCTCACATCTGGGGATAACCATGCCTTATGACAAATAATCTGAAACTAGGCTGGCTTGAGCTACAAAATAACTCCATTATAACCAACTTACCATTGCCCATAAAACCCTCTTCCAACCAACTAGAACTCCAATACTATCAAACCTTTTTACCCCATATAAAAACCTTAATACCTTATGCTCATCCAAGAAATTACTAGTATCCACAAGTATATCCAACAATATCTCTGGTGACTCTCTGTTTTCTAATGCTGTTGGAAAATACTGGAACCAACTTCCAAATGAACTGACATCACTGTCCTCTTTATCACTATTTAAACAAAAATTGAAACTTTACCTGAAAACACACTGGTTATGCCCCTGTACAAACCCAGACTAATCAAAAATGGCATTGCTATCATCACATTTCCTTGACAATAGATTTTGTAGCAAATTTATCTAATGTTCTGTAATAATTTTTGTATTCAACGATTGAAATGTTATGTAATAATCTTCAAATAATTTCTGTGCATGCATTTATATGTTAATCATTTTATGTTTATGTTTTTGTTAATCTTTTCAAGTGGAGCTTATCTCCCTGTGGGCCTCTGCTGAAAATGGACATGCATCCAGTTAGACTAGCCCGGCCAACAAATGTAAAGTAAAATAAAATAAATCTCACCTATAACCATTTAAAAATTTGGAATTCATAGAAGCAGTTTTCAACACAAAGTCAGTGATAGCTTCTGTTCCTCTCTCAAGAGCATAGATTATCAAATTACGGGCCAGAAAAATAATTTTCAATACCAAGATTTCGGCCTGCTTGGTCCTCCAAGCTCTAGGCTCAGTGTTAGTGGCAATAACCTTAGTACTTCTAGCCAGATTTCACATGAGAATTATTGAATGGTTGTTAGCAGCACAGTGGTCGGTTCTTCACCAATGTATGTCATCGCAAATAAGCATTAGTTAGGCATGCAAGAGAGAGAGCTCAGGTGATGGATTCAGTCAGGCCAGGTTCTACAAGGCCATCATTTCATTCTCCCTCAGCCCAAGGCCATAGTGATCATTGATGTTTCCCAGTTGGGACTGGGGGACACTTTCTGGGGAAAACAGTCTAAGGCACTTGGTCCCCTGAAAAGGACAAATTGCATATAAATCTCCTAGAGATGAGAGCAGTGCTCTTAGCATTGCAGGCCCTCCAGAATGCTCTCCCTACTAGGGCAATTGCTATTCAAACAGCCAATATGTCAGTAGTTTAGTACATCAACAAACAAGGAGGGAACCAAATTATACCCCTTGTGTCAAGAAGCACTCCGATTGTGGCAATGGGTGATCTCATCCAACCATTTTCGCATAACAGACATTCCAGGGAAGTCCAAAGTGATAGGAGACAAATTGAACAAGTACATTCTTCTACCTCACAATTGGTCTCTCAACAAGAAAGTGACAGAAATGATCTTTCGTCAATGAGGCCAGGCTTGCTTTGATCTTTTTGCTTCTCTCCTAAACAATAAATGCAGCAGCTACTTTGCCCTAAACTGCCCACAGGGGAAATCGCCAACGGATGTTTTACTTCACTGTTGCCACCCAACCCCCCCGCTTTGTGCCTACCTGCCGATTCCATTAATTCCAAAATTTCTGCAGAAAGCTGACAGGTTGAGGAGCAAAGTCGTCCTCATTGCACCCTACTGGCCCTGACAGGTTTAGTTCCCCTACCTGTGGGCTCATCTACTTCACCAACCTTGGATTCTGGATCCGTTTCCAGACCTCCTGTTTCAACTGACAGGCATGATTCACCCAGACATCTCAAACCTCAAGCTTGCAGTCTGGTTTCTCTAATTCTGTTAATAGCCAGACAACCTATGCTCTCTTCCCATGTCCATCATATCCTTTTACATCCCATGAGCCTTGAACATGAAAACTCTATACAAGTAAATGGAAAAGATTTGTTTACTGGGCTCAACAAAGTCATATTGATCTTTTCTCAGCTCTGATGCATAACTTTCTTGAATTTTTAGCCTTACTTTTTAAAGAGGGTGCAAGTTCCCGTGCCATTAAGGTTCATTTAGCAGCAATATATAATTTTCATATTGGATTTGAATGTTCTTCAATAACCTCTGCTAAAATTTTACAAAGCATTCATGAGAGGCAGTCTTCTTTTGAGACCACCGTTTAAAGACCCTATTCCATCAATGGATCCGAACTTGGTACTGCAAGCATTAATTCATTCATCCTTTGAACCAGCAGCTAAATTTAACCTTAAGTTTCTTACTTGAAAAACTGTCATTTTATTAGCCAATGGTAAGTTGTCATTCTCACCTTCATTCTTGCTGGATCGGCTCCGACTCGGCCTATACTATAGCTCGAGAGCTATTTTTTACTGGCTCGAGGCAGCCCTATATCCCACAATACCATGCGCTAACTCCCCAGATCTCGTTTGCCGCTTCGCTGTGAGGTTGCCTTTTTTTTTTGCCGGCTTAGGTCAGTAAAAGAAATTTTAGCAAATTCTTCTAACTCGAGGTTAGTTTTTGTCAGATTAGTTCCCATTGATATAGTTTTACCTAAATTACCTATTAGTAATTTTTTTGTTAAGCCCTACCCACCCCTTTAGTTAAACTTTCTAATTGGGCCTACAGGCTTAGTTTTTGTTTTTTCTCTCCCCCCATTATTGTGTGTGTGAGTTGTTGTTTTAGTCAGCCCCTTAACTTCCCCTTGGTGTGAAAGTTGAGTGAGTGGTTGTGCTGACTGTGTTACTGTTTTTTAGGGTAACTATGTCTGAAGAAGCTAAGGTCTCGGGATTCAAGAAGTGTGACTCGTGATGTCAGAAAATGTCTCTGACAGACGGTCACACTTCTTGTGTCTACTGCTTGGGACCTTTGCACCTGCAGGACTGTTGTTCCGTCTGCCATGGATTTAGTTCGAGTCCTGCAGGAGCGTCGTGATAAACTTATTTTGTGGGGCTTATTGAAGCCCGATGACTCCCCGTCCAAGTCTGGCTCGGGGAAGTCGTCTAAGCCCGCCAAGCCCTCGGCTCCAGCTTCTGAGTCGAGGGCTGGCGAAACTGAGATCACTCCGGCATCGACTCCAGCCGGAACCGATGTGAGCAAGATCGGACCCACTCCGAAACCTGTATCGGAGCCGATATCAGCGCACAAGCGCTCTAGATCCCCTTCATTAGAGTCTATCCGATCGGCTCCAAGATCACCCCTTCTATCGGAGCAGAGTCATAGGACTCATTCCTCCAGGTCGTCTAGGCTTTCCGACCACGATATTGAAAGGATGGTCAGTAGACTCATAAAATTTCAGGCACTGGCCCAAATACTCCAAAGCCCATCTCACCAGACTGTGGCTCCCTCGGTGCCGCCTTCGATTCCTCCTCCGACTCTCCAGTCGAGTTCGGAGCCGGAGTTTGTCAGAACCGTAACCTTGCCCACGTCGGAGCCGATACTTCCACCTTAGGCTCCGGCATCGTTGGCTCCGACTTCTTTATTGGTACCGCCCGTGGAGAAGTCCGGGCGCCGAGACTCCGTTGTCGGCTCCAAGGGGGCGAGTGGCATCGGACCCTTGTCCAACCCCGCTCTCCCTCTCGGAGCGTCGGCTCTGGTTAGTTCGGCCCTGACATCATTCTCGGAGCCTTCTCTGTCAGTGCCGGGGGCGGTTTTGGTGTCTTTGGAGCCGGGACTGTCTTTGGTGCCTGATAGGGGGGCTTTCGAGGTGATGAGGAGCGTGCTGGATCCAGTGTCCGCTCCAAGGTTGTGTTCTTCAGCTCCTCCCTTCACAGTGCCTGTTATGGTCTCTGGCCATCCTCTTGCAACTTATAGCAGGGATCCAACGCATAGGGTACCCACTTTGGGGTGTCTCATCCTCCTCCGAAGCCTCTCCTGAAGCTTCAGGAGAGCCACATAGGAAAAGAAAGTGCAAGAGGAAGCACGTAGACTCACCTGAGTCTGTAACCTTGGACACTGACTTGGATGAGTCGGAGGGCTCCCCCAGATCCCCCTCTGAAGATGTCTCCTTTTCAGACATACTAGAGATCCTGAAACAGAGGGGGAATTGTTCCACACTCAAACCCTCCGAGGACGAGTCTGTTTACCTTGATGCCTTTGGATCTCGCCCTTCCACCTCCTGGGTGTCCCCCCCTTTCGATCCACTGATGGAAGTGGTGGCTAGAAAGGTGTGGGCAGCTCCTGACTCCATGGAACCTACCCCTAGGAGGCCTTCAAAATTTATTTCTGCTCCGGTGGACAAGACATTTCTCACCAAAGGTGTCTCGGTAGATGCTATGGTGGTAGCAGCTGCCACTAAGAAGGAATTAGCTGATCCTTCTGTACCTGTTCATCCTCCTAACAGAGTCCAGGACCATGGACAGGTACGGTAAGCGGACATTTGCTTCAGCGACCTTTGCTATGCAATCGCTGAACTATTTATGTCATTTCACCCGCCTTCAGAGAGATTTGCTCAAAGAACTGGGTGAAACTGTACAGGATCCTTCTGCTGTGGGGTATCAGGACAAGATTAACTCCCAGCTGGCTACCCTGAATTCTATTGCCAATTCCTCCATGTGGCTTATCTCTTATGCAGCCGATGGAGCGAGTAGGGCCGCAGGTACAGGTGTTGCGTTGAGACGTCATGCCTGGATTAGACTCTGTAATTTTGCTGATCCCTTCAAGGCGTCCTTCACCAACACCCCCTTTGATGGTTCAGAATTGTTTGGACTTCAGGTGAAGAATACTCTCACCAGGTGTGAGCAAGACGGTAAGACTCTCTCTGCCGTGGGAGTCCATTTTTCCACACCATCTAGACCATACCCCAAAGGTCAGAAGGGTGGAAAGATGTGGTTCCGTAAACCACAGGGAGTCGCGCCCGCCGCACGTGGTGAAATTCCCCCTAGAGGCAGGGGAGGGAACAACAATAGACGCCGCCCCAGGGGCAGAGGGGTCCACAGAACCAGGTTTCCAGGGCGTCCTTCCCTGACCAACGCTTTCAGCATCACTGAGAAGCTGCCTGACTGTCCGCCTTCGGAGGCAGTTGGGGGAAGATTATCTCTGTACCTGGAAGCCTGGCAATCCCTCTCTCAAGACAAATGGGTACAGTTGATTATATCCGAGGGTTACAAAATCCCCTTCATTTCCCCCCCCAAACCAATTGCCAAGACCCCTCCCAGACGTACCACCCAGACAAAAAGGGGTCAGGCACAGCTGGAAATAGAAAAGCTGTTAAAAAAAAAAGAGTCATCCAGGCAGTCCCAGCAGACCAGCTAGGATCCGGAATCTACTCCAGGTTCTTTTTGGTACCAAAAAAGACTGGAGAACAATTTTGGATCTCAGCAGACTGAACAAATCTGTACAGAAGACAAAATTTCGGATGGTAACGCTGCAGCCCATTCTGCCCTTCTTGGGCAGAGACAACTGGATGTGCTCGTTAGACCTACAGAATGCGTACTATCACATAAAGATACACAGGCGCTCCAGGAGGTTTCTCCGCTTTTGGCTGGGAGCCAGTCATTACCAATTCAGAGCCCTGCCCTTTGGTCTCACCACAGCCCCCCGGGTGTTCACCAAATGTTTGGCAGTGGTCACGGCTCACCTGAGACAAAAAGGATTCCAGGTGTTTCCATATTTAGACAACTGGCTCATCACCGCTACCACCAAGCAGCATCTTATCATAACCAGGGATTACACCATTCACATTTGCAACAGGTTAGGTATTTCCATAAATTTTGCAAAATCCTTCTTGTCACCTTGTCAGTGTATAAACTTCATAGGCGCCGTGTTAAACACCACAGAAATGTCTGCAACTTTAACACCTCAGAGAGTGATAGATATACGGCAGAATGGCCACCTTCTGATTCAGTCCAACAAAGTTCAAGCCAAGTTAGTACTGAGAACATTGGGCCTCATGGCAGCGGTGATTCCCCTTCTTCCCTTAGCCCGCTTCCATATGAGATTTCTTCAGTCGATGCTTTTCTCTCAGTGGTCCTACCAACAACTTCCTATGACACACAACATATTGATAACCCCGACTTGCAAGAAACACCTCGCCTGGTGGATAGTCTCCCCTCAACTTCTTCAGGGCAGACCCTTTGTTATTCCCCCTCCAGTTGCCACAGTGACAACGGATGCCTCCCTGATCGGGTGGGGGGGCATTATCAGGGCAGGACTGTCCGGGACATGTGTCAACAATTAGAATGCCACCTGCACATAAATGTCCTAGAGATGAGAGCAGTGCTTTTATCGTTGCGAGCCCTTCAGGACTCTCTTCCCACGGGCACTATAGCATTTCAAATGGACAATATGTCCGCAGTGTGGTACATAAACAAGCAGGGCGGAACAAAGTCCTACCCCCTATGTCGAGAAGTACTCAGACTTTGGCAGTGGGCGATCTCCTCTCAACGGTTTCTGATAGCAACGCACATCCCCGGGAGATCCAACGTGATAGCGGACAGATTGAGCAGAACAATTCTCATGCCTCACGAGTGGTCTCTAAATCAAGCGGTAGTAGAGAGAATTTTCCAGAAGTGGGGCCAGCCTTGCTGCGATCTTTTTGCAACACCTCAAAACAGCAAGTGCCTCGACTTCTTCACTCTCTTCCCCCTACCAGGCCACCCCCCAGAGACGCTCTAGTCCACGATTGGCCTCGGGGTCTTCTATACGCTTTTCCCCCTTTTCCGTTGATTCCATAGTTAATTCAGAAGGCAACCACATTGAGATCCAAAATGATCCTCATTGCTCCTTACTGGCCTCGACAAGTATGGTTTCCATTCCTGCACCGATACCTTCTGGAACAGCCCTGGCATCTGGAACCATTTCCAGATCTTTTTACCCTTCTGACGGGCAAGCTGCACCAGTCTCTTCAGTCCTTCAACCTCACAGCTTGGTTGCTCCACTTCCAACCATAGCCAGGCTTCCCTTCATTTCTCTTCCTGTCCGGGACATTATTCTTGCCTCCCATAAGTCTAATACCAGGAAGACTTATGCGAGCAAATGGAAGCGTTTTTCCATTTGGGCACAAGCTCGGTCCTTCGACCCTTTTAATGCTCCAATTCACAAAGTTCTTGATTTTCTGGCAGAACTTTTTCATGCAGGTTCATCGGCAGCCACTATCAGAGTTCAACTAGCGGCCATTGCCAATTTCCATGTAGGACTCTCGGAAACCAATATTATGTCTCATAAACTCTGCAAAGCCTTCCTCAAGGACATTTTCTTACTCAGACCTCCCATTAAGGATCCTCCTCCACAATGGGACCTGAATTTACTGTTATCTTCAATAATTCTTCCTCCCTTTGAGCCTGCAGCTTCTTGTTCTCTCAAGCTCCTCTCTTGGAATACTCTGTTTCTAGTGGCAATAACTTCTGCCGGCAGAGTGTCGGAGCTTCAAGCCTTGTCCACCCGTTCCCCTTATTTGGTCTTTCATAAAGACAGAGTAGCTCTCAGAACAAACCCTTCCTTTCTACCTAAAGTTTCTTCTGAATCAAATCTGAATCACACTATTCACTTGCCGGTTTTCTTCCCAAATTATTCAAACCGGGCTGAACAGAAACTACATTCCTTGGATGTTCATCGCCAATTGTGGTATTATCTAGACAGAACAAAACAATTCAGGAAGTCTGAACAACTCTTCCTTTCTTATGCTGACGGGAGGAAAGGACTTCCAGTTTCAAAGGTAACCCTTTCCAGATGGTTAGCTTCCATCATTACCTTTGTCTATGAGTTGAGACAAACAACTTCCTTCAAAACCTAAGGCTCATTCAACCAGGGCGCTATCGACTTCAACAGCCTTTCAAGCAAGGTTACCTTTAGATGTTATTTGTGCAGCAGCTACTTGGGCTTCTTAGCATAACTTTATTACCCATTACAAACTGGATATAGCCTCCAGAAATAGAGCTGACTTTGGTTCCACTGTACTCAGGAGTCTGTTCCGTTGAGCTACCCAGGACCAAGGTGCTAGGGACACTGTCCCATCCAGCAAGAATGAAGGCGAGAATGACAACTTAACATTAAGAAGTTATGTACCTACCATAACGTTCCATGTTAGTTGTCTTCTTCTCGCCTTCTTTCTTGCGTCCCTCCCTCCTGCCCCCTAGCCTAGACAGACTTGAAGGTTCTGAGATCCTTCTATTTCATGATGTTGCCCCTTTTTTCCAGGGTTCCCATATCATGACTACTATTGCCAAGGAGACTGTTTATATATATATATATATATATATATATATATATATATATATATATATATATATATACATTTTTTTTTGTTGGTAACAAAAAATTCTGTGCTATGTGATAGCTGCCAAATGAGATCTGGGGAGTTAGCGCATGGTATTGTGGGATATAGGGCTGCCTCGAGCCGGTAAAAAATAGCTCTCGAGCTATAGTATAGGCTCCGAACCCATCCAGCAAGAAAGAAGGCGAGAAGAAGACAACTAACATGGAACGTTATGGTAGGTACATAACTTTTTATTACCTCAGCTAGAACAGTTTCAGAACTTCAAGCGTTGTCTTCAAAACCTCTCTACTTGATTTTTCATAAGGATAGACTTACTTTATGAACCAATGCATCTTTCCTTCCCAGTGTGGTGTCAGAATCCAGTATCAATCAGTCGATTAATTTGCCAGTATTCTTTCCTAAATTTGCAAACAAAGTTGAATATATGTTGGATTTTTCGAATGTTCACAGACAATTACATTTTTATCTACATAGGACAAAAGAAATCAGAAAGACAGACAATTGTTTGTTTCCTTTGCAGATCTGAAATTGGGTAAACCCGTTGCAAAAGTAACTTTTAGCCAGATGGCTGACTAAATGTATTTCTTTTATCTATAACAAATTGGGTCTTACCTTAACTAAACCTGTAAGAGCTCATTCAGCTAGATCCATGGCAACTTCTTTAGGTTTTCCGTGGACATCATATGTGCAGCAGCAACTTGGGCAAATCCTCATACCTTTACATCAATCATTACAAATTAGATCTGACCTCGAGGGGTAGAGTATCTTTTGGTTCAACTGCTCAGGAATATCCTTCCTTAGAGTCCACCCAGGAATTTAGGTAGCTAGGAACTCTGTCCCAACAGTTTAGGATAGAATGAAAATTGACATCAGATAAGTTATGTACTCACCGTAATGTTCCATCTGTGTTGTCCATTTTCATTCTTCAACTTCCCACCAACCAACTTCCATCCTTTGTTTTTACAAACTTCTGGGATGAATGAAATATTATGAGGACACCACTGTCCTTTTGACTGGGCTCCTAATATAGTTTGTTCAATAGGACACATACATTTTTAAGTATCTATTTGTGTGTGTGTATATATATATATATATATATATATATATATATATATATACATATATATATATATATATATATATATATATATATATATATATATATATTGTTTATAGATACTACTTCTGGTAAAATCAGCAAACAAGATTTGAGGTATGCTACAGGTTGGTGCATTATGGGTAAGGGAGAAGCTCAAGAGCTTTGTGGTTACCACAAGCTGAAGTAACGACCAAGTCAGATCCGAACCCAACAGTTGAGGAAGAATGAAAATGGACAACACAGATGGAATGTTATGGTGAGCACATAACTTCTTTTTTAAGAAAAAATGACAAGGGGGTCGAAAATAAAGAATCAAACCTCCCAAAACAAAAGACATTTTAACTCTGAATGACTGTTCAAGACCTTTTGAGTCTCTCCCCCTGGCCCCTGTTTTCTCTTTGGCAAGCGATTATTTCAGACAAATGGATTCTGAAAGTTATTCATCAAGCTTACAGATGGCAGTGGGGCAAAATTTTTCCATTCCAGGGGGTCATTCCATATCCTTCAGATTAGACCCTTTTGTTTCCATCTGTTCTTCATTGCATGCTGTTCTGAGGAGTGATAGAACCAGTTCCTCCTTGCCAGATGGGGAAGGGTTTTTCATTCAAAGATGTTCCTAATGCCAAAAAAAAAAAAAAAAAAGAAAATGCTTGGAGACCACTTCTGGATCTTTATTTCTTAAATTTGTTTTGTGATAGTCCCCAAATTCATACTGATACCACTTCACAAACTGTTACCTCTTCTTCCTATTTCAGATTTCCTGGTAATGTTAGACCTAAAAGATGCTTAGCATCACATCCCTATTCATCCAGACTTCACAGATTTCCTCAGGCTTTGTGTGTCTAGATCACATTGTTATTTATCTGCCTTATCCTTTGTACATTCCACTGTACCAAGAGTGTTCACTAAGTGTTTAGCTACAGTTATAGGTCATTGCAGACTACAGGGTATCCACATTTTCCATATTTAGAAAAAAATGCTTTTCTTTGCAGTGTCTTTTTTAAAGTGTCAGGAATCTCTGTCATTTTTGAGAGATTGCTTGCACAAGCTGGGATTCCAAGAGAATATTCAAAAGTCTTTCTTGACTCCCTCACACAAGACACCTCAGTTCAGAGCTTTTCTTATGGTGGAAAAATAGATCTTTATTTAGATCTGTTTTTAAGGTTTGCCACTCAGACTTGTCATTGACGGAATGCCTCAGAACTTTGGGTCTCATGGCATCTGCGATTCTCATAACCCTGGCAAGACTCCAGAAGGAAAAATACAGTGGTATCTAAAATCTCTTTAGTCCTAGCATCTACACCCTTTATCTTTTCAAATCCCAGTGCTGGGATGTGTCAGAAAAGAAGTCTTTTGATGGAGATAAGATATCCTTAAATTCAGGTCTTGTCTTGTCCCTCCCTGCTGCAAAGCAGTCAGTTACCACAGATGCTTCAGACTTTGCTCGGGGAGCAGTTTCAGGTGGGATAAAAGTGCAGGGAGTGTGGGACAACAAGGACAGGTGCAGGCACATAAATATCATGGAGATGTTTGCCCTGATCAAGTCACTCACCTCTCTGAACCATTTTTAGATCCCAGGACCTCTTCAAGTAGTTGCAGACAATACCACAGTCATATGGTACATCAACAAGCAAGAATGAACCAGATCACACCCCTGTTCATACCTCTGAAGTGTACGTCATTACAAAGAACATTCCTCATTTGGAGTCTTAAGAAATTGCATGTTCCTCAAAGATTCACATTGAAACGGTATGTCACACATTCAGTATTAGGACCTTTTTAACTGATAACATATGGTAAATAGAAACTAATCATTAATTAATTAAAAGATCCTTTTTATAGGTAAAACATAGCATACTTTAACCATTCTGTGAGCTTCTGTGTTGAAGTTGTTAGTAACCTGTTAGCAACAATTCCACATTTTACCCGTTTGTTACATATTGTGAGAGGTAGTGTTCCTCATTTTGCGGATGGAAGGTTGAGAACTCTGCCTCCATGTGATGTCCCCACTATGGGCCAGTAATCAAGGAGCCTGAATCCTCACCACTGACACTGGAGAGGGACGTTCACTTGGAATAAAAATGGATACATCCAGGATTTCCAGATGGAGTTCTCTGCATCAAGCACAATTTCCCTTAAGATCCCACAAGATTCTTCAGAGCTGGCGAGCAAAGATATTCTTGTAATTGGAGATTCAGTTATTAGAGGAACTGATACTTATATTTGCAGAGATGATAATGAACATTGAATGGTATTATGCTTGCCACGAGCAAGAATAGAATATATGAGACAAGCCTTGGAATGCCTTAATGTTAGGAAGTGTGTATCTGTTTTTATTCATATTGGTACAAATGATGTCACTCGCAAGGATTCTCTGACCGTTAGTAGGGAGCTGACAGCCTTCTTAGAATAGCATACCTTGTACTGGTGTTAAGATGCATTTTTTGCAACTCACCTATAGAAAGGATAATCAGGTCACTGTGAATGAAAAATGGGGGGGGGGGGGTAAATACCTACATGGAAAAAATGTCCTGTTTTAAAAAATGGAAATGTGTAGAGCAACCAAGCCTAGTTTTGGGCACGTGTGTTCAGACAGGATGGTGTGCATTTGTCGAGAGCAGGGAAGAAAATTTTTGCAGCAGATATTTTGTAGTATTTGGCAAACACTGTTCAGGATTTTTGCCAGGTCAAAAATTTAACAGTTCACAGACAGATGTCGAAATCTGATGCATCTCTGATGGTTGTTAATGCTAGGAGCATTAATAATACACTTTTTTAACTGCAAAATTTGCTACGTTCCCACAAGATTGATGTTGTTATTGTTTGTGGAACATGGTTAAAGAACAATGACTGGAAACAAGTTCTGTCTTGGTATAAATGTTTTTACTGTAACAGACACTCTAACAAAAAATCAGGTGGAGGTGTTATGATGGGTATTAAAGATAGCTATGACACCTGTGATTATTACATGTTCAGTGATAATACCAATACTATAGACTGTGTAACTTTGACAATAAAGAAAACCCTGGAAAATATAACAGTTGGAGTGTATAGACCACCAAGGTCAAGTGTAGATGACCTAGAGAAATTCATACATTTCTTGCATGAAACACAGGAGGGAAGAAGAAGAATATTAGCTGGGGACTTAAATTTACCAGAAACAAATTGGAATGATATTGATTCAACGACATTAGTAAGGAAATTATTCACAGCATATATTCAGGAACAACAGTTGCTTCAGATTTAAAAAAAAAACTACCAGGGGACAGAACATACTAGACATTGTTTGTGTTCCCAAAGAAATTACTGTAACTTCCAGTCAAGTTTTACCGCCATTGATGTGCAGTGATCATAGTCTTATAAAGGTTAATTTGTTGCTAGATAATTCTGCCAAACTGAAATCTAAGCCAATGCACAGAAGGTTAATTACAGATTATATGGAAGCAAAACTGTCACTGTGTAAAACTAATTGGAGTGAGGTGGTCAGTGGAAAAACTGCAGATGGAATGTGAACAGTTTTGAAAGAGAAATAGTTTGAGTGCAAAAAAATCAAAAAAAGGTTTAACATGAGGATCTAGGCATGCACCATCAGGGGGATATATTTCCATAAGAACAAGATATCTGATTAAGGTGAGAGACAAAAAATATAAGACATGGAAGAGAGATCAAACTACAACTTTGAAAACTGAAGTAAACAAGCTGGGCAAGCAGATTCAGAATAGTATGAGACAAGATTAAGAAAATTTTTTATAGATGCATTAGATGTGGAAGGACTAAAGACACACAAATTGATAAACTGTGTGCAGATTCTTAAATTTATTTTCAGACACAACAGATTATAGATATATTTACAAGATCTTATGCAAAACAGCTTGGCTCCACAAAAAGGGGTGGTAAGTTGTCCAAATGATATCCAGTTAACTCTAGATGCTGTAATCAAATTAGATTATATTGAAAAAGAACTACACAAACTGGATTCAAGCAAAGCACAGGGAGGAGATGGAATTAAATGACCTGAGAACACTTCAGCAAGAACTTACAGTACCATTATATCTGTTATTCACTAGGTCATATAAATATGGGGAGATTCCTCAAGATTGGAGACATGCACTTATTAAGCCTGTCTTTAAGGGAAACTGGAGTAGGACAAACCCAGAGTCATACAGACCCATAAGTCTCCTTTCATGTTGTGGAAAAATAATGCAGAAGGTAATATTGGCTAAGTTATTGTCATAACTGGATAGGTTGGGACTTCAAACCATATATCAGCATGCATATGTTTTAAACAGATCTATTACCACCTGTAACATGATGTACTATAACAATATAATAACAGCTATGAATGAAAAATTCTGCTGTGATGTAATTTATATAGATTTAACTTCAGCATTTGACAGGGTCATACAAAAACACTGAGCAATAAATTAGTGCAACTAGGGATATACTCTTGATAAAATTGATAGCTGCATGGCTTACAAATAGGACATGGCAAGTATTATACAGCAAATTGACAGGTGAAATCTTTGGTTACAGTCAGGGTGTCCCACAGGGCTCTGTCCTAGGCTCTTACTTTTTTAGATTGCATCTTTCAGGCCTAACTGTTTCATCTGATGTGTTCTACAGTCTATATGCAGACGACCTGAAATTGGATGAACTGATTACATGTGTTACAGATAAGGCATGTCTCCAAAATAACTTGATTTAATTGTCCATTTGGCCACAGGAGAGTAATATGCTGATAAAGACATCAAAAACTAAGCATATGAGATTTTGGAGACATAAATTGAAAGGTGAAGATTTAATATAGCACACAGTGATTGAAGCTGTAGACTCTTTTAAGGACCTGGGTATATGGGTAGATTCAGCTATGAGTTTTTCTAATCATGTCATCCAATTGGTTAATGATATTTATAGAACTATAGGTTGTATAAAAAGATTTATAAAGTCTAGGAAATCAAAAATAATGAAGTCATTGTTTGTTAGTTACATAAACTTGACAATGGAATGACAATATGGAAACCTTATAAGAAAGCAAGTATGAGTAAACTGGAAAGAATAGAGTGGAAATATACCAAGGGTATCCATGGATGTGAAAATTTAAGTTATGAAAAACTAAAATGTCTGCACTTATACAGTGTCACGTACGGATATCTAAGAGGAGATCTTACTCAGGTATATAGGGCATTTAGAGACAGCTACCTCTGGGAATGTTTGGGGTTATTAAAAAGTACTAGAGAATCATCAGACAGCCTATGTAGAAGATTCTATAAGAATGAGAAGTGCACTAATTGGTTCTCTGGCAGAGTAACTGATACATGGAACAGACTACCTAACTGCATTAAAGCAAGTACTAGTTCAGATATTTTTAAGAACAGCCTGGACACTTAATATGGGAACAAGTGATGTTATGTAGTCCTATCTTACTTACATTCTTAACCGTGGGTTCGGAGCCGAATATCGGCTCTGACTCTGCCATACTTTTCTAGCTCGAAGTCTTCTATTGGCTGGGCTAAGCAGGTATCCCATGGTGCACTGCTCCATATCCCCAGATCTCGTTTGCCACTCATGTAGCTCGGACGTGGTCTCACTCTTGGCTGTGGCTAAGTACCTTTTTTCTTGTCTTGAGAAAAAATTTTGTTCTTAAACAAAAAGCTATTTTCATAGCTATTGTCTTTAGTGTTGTTTAGGTTTTTGGTAGTGTGCTTGTTTTGTGGTATCCAGATAACTGTTCCTGCGGGCTAGGCCCGTTTCAGTTAGAGGACCTAGTCCTTTCGTCCTGCCTGTTCGTCAAACTGTTTAAGTTAGAGGATTGGTTTTTGTTCTCTCCCTTGTAGTCATTAACCGTTTTAGTTAGAGGTTTTTGACATAGTTGGTCTCACTGTGTGTCTCTAGTGTGTGTGTACTTTCAACTTATAACTGATTCCCGCGTTTTTTGTGGTGTTGAGCGTCTGTGAGTTTTTCTTGTCAGACTTTCTCTGAGGTTGCGTGTTGGTGTTTCTTGTGAAAGATGTCCAAAAATTCCAAAGAGCACAAACCTTCGGGTTTCAAAAAGTGCTCTAAATGCGGGTACAAAATGTCCATCACCAATGGGCATTCTATTTGTGTCTATTGCCTGGGAGCCATTCATCTGCAGGAGTCCTGCAGTTTTTGCCATGCGTTCAGTCCCAGAGTGCTCCAAGAGAGAAAGAATAAGCTGATCCTAAAGGGACTCTTGAAACCCTCTTTTGAAGAGGCCTTGGATTCTTCTCCCAGTGCTAAGTCTAAGTCATCCAAGTCTAAAAAGAGATCTCCAGCTCCATCAGCTTCATCAGAGCCTCCGGAGAAGGTCACAAAAATTGCATCGACCTCCTCGGCTCCACTGTCCTCGGGGCCGCAGGAGGTGTCGGTGTTGATGGAACTGGCGTCGGCTCCTATTATATTGGAACCTCTTCGGAGCCGGTCGCCCAGTCTCAGACCAGTCTCTCCTGAGAGGAGATCTCGATCTCCCTCCCTATCCTCCAGGACCCTTTCGGATGTGGATGTTGATAGGGTGGTCCAGAGGCTGCTCCAGTCACCAGTTTTGGCAAAATTGTTTTCGGCTCCTGCTCAGTCGGCTCCAGAGCCCGTCCCGACCCCTGCTTCGATCATTCCTCTTCCGAGCACATCTCTGTCTTCAGAGCCGGAGTGTTCCACGCCGTGTGATGTTGCTAGTCCGGTTCCAATGGCCCCTCCGGCTCCATCGGTACCGACATTGTCTCCGACCCCGTCTGCTCTGTTCACGGGGTTCGGGACTTGGGATTCTTAAGTCGGGCCCGAGGGGGACATTTCGGGACATATTTTGGTTCCGAGTCTCACTCTCGGTGCCTCGGCTTGGGGAATTCCGACTCCCGTCATGGTCTTGGAGGCTGGCCAGTCCTCGGACTCGGGGGGGGGGGGGACCAGCCTTCGAGGCGACGCGGACTGCGCTGGCCAGATCATCGGCTACATCAAGCGGATCGGTCACTCTGTCCCCCACCACTCTAGTGAGAGCCTCTGATCACCACCTATCCATGGATAGCAGAGCACCAAGGCCTAGGGATACCCCCACGAGTGGTCCCCAACTTTCTGAGGGCCCTTCAGAGTTCGTACCTGAGGAGCCCCCTAGAAAGAAAATGTGCAAGAGGAAGCACATAGACTCCCAGGATGAGTCCCTCACCTCTGATACTGACCTTGAGGAATCGGAGGGGTCCCCCAAGTCATCCTCTGATGATGTTTCCTTCTCCGACATTCTGAAGATACTGAAGCAAAGCGGTGACTGGCCATCCAAAGCCCCTTCCGAGGAGGAGTCAGTTTTCCTTAAGGCCTTTGGTGCTCAGCCCTCCACCCACTGGGTGTCCCCAACCTTCGACGAGCTCATTGATTTAATTTGTCGAAGGGTGTGGGAAAACCCTGATTCTGTGGAGCCCGTACCCAGGCGTCCCAACAAGTTTCTTTCTGCTCCCCAGGGTAAGGAGTTCTTGTCCAAAGGAGTCCCTGTAGATGCCATGGTGGTGGCGGCGGCCACTCAGAAGGAAGTAGCAGAGACCTCTTCCTCCATCCATCCTCCTAACAAGGAGTCTAGGATCATGGACCGGTACGGGAAGCATACCCTCTCGTCAGCAACCTTTACCTTATGGTCGTTGAACTATCTGTCTCATTTCACTCTGCTGCAGAGAGATCTCCTCAAGGAGATACTCTTGCGGGTCACGTCCTTGAGGCAGTAGCCCAGACGGTTAACGCCCAGGTGTCTACCCTCAATTCCATTGTCAACTCCTCCATGCTGCTCATTTCGTATGCAGCTGTGGGAGCGAGTAGGACGGCAAGCTCAGGACTCATCCTTAGAAGGCAAGCCTGGCTGCGCCTGTGTCACTTTACGGAGGCCTTCAAGTCTTCCTTCACTGACGCCCCCTTTGATGGTTCTTTTTGTTCGGAACCAACGTGAAAGACACCCTCACCAGGTGCGAGCAAGAGGGAAAGACCCTTTCTGTTGTAGGGGTCCATTTTTTCCCTTCCTTCTAGGCCTTACCCCAAGGCCCAGCGGGGTGGAAAGATGTGGTTATGTGGTTCAAGAAATCAGAGTTTTTTTCCTGCCGCACAAGGTGAGTCCCCCTCCAGAGGCAGAGGAGCGGGAGGTTTTTCAGGGAGATGCCACCCTTGAGGCAGAGGGGGTCCCCACAATTTGGGAGACCGCGATTCCTTTCGCGGCTCTCCCTACTCTCGTTCCTGAGGGAGTGCCCGGCTGTGCTTATCCGGAGCCAATCGGGGGTTGAATTTTGTTATATCCGGAAGCCTGTAAAAGCATCACCCAGGACCGATGAGTATTACGAATGATTTCCGGAGGTTACCTCATTCCGTTTACATCAGACCCCCCCATCAGTCAGAAATATCCCAGACGTTCCACCCAATCAAAGGGATCAAGCAGCCTCAGAGGTTTCAAAGCTGCTAGGAAAAGGAGCCATCCAGAGTGTCCCCTCAGACCAAATCAGATTAGGGACTTACTCAAGATTCTTTTTGGTGCCAAAAAGAACAGGGGACCTGAGACCCATATTAGATCTCAGCCAACTAAAGAACTATGTACAGAAGTCCAAGTTCCATATGATCACACTACAATCGATTCTCCCATGGTTGGGAGAGGAGGTATGGATGTGCTCCATCGACATCAAGGATGCTTACTACCATGTAAAACTGCTCAGGACATCCAGGAGTCACCTACGCTTCCGGCTGGGAGTCAGTCATTTCCAGTTTCAAGCACTGCCCTTTGGTCTCACCACAGCCCCCAGGGTGTTCACCAAGTGTATGGCAGTGGTGGCGGCTCACTTAAGACGTCAGGGATTCCAAGTGTTTCCGTATCTGGACGACTGGCCTCTTACCGCCCCCACCAGGCATCAGCTAGTCCAAACCAGGGACGCTACCATCACTCTATGTCAGCAGTTGGGCATAACACTAAATTGGGAAAAATCTGCTTTGTTGCCCTCGCAGCATGTCACCTTTATAGGCGCAGAATTAGACACCATTCAAATGCGAGCATTTTTACCGCAGGAGAGGATCAGAATCTTACAACAACAAATACACATCCTGATGCCCCTGAGGAAAGTGAAGGCAAGATGGGTTCTCCAACTCCTGGGGACCATGGCAGCAACAATTATGTTGGTCCCTCTAGCGAGATTGCACATGAGACTTCTGCAATGGCTTCTCTTTGTTCAATGGTCTCTCCAAAAATTTCCACTTTCTCACCCCCTTTTGCTCACGGACAGATGCAAACAGGACCTCAGTTGGTGGCTTTGCACCAAAAATTTGGATGGGGGAAGGCCCTTCGTTCCACTCACCCCGGTTGCCACAGTGACCATGGACGCCTCCCAGATGGGGGGGGGGGTGGCATTATCTTGTCAGGACAGTCCAAGGCACGTGGCAAGATCACGAGATACATCTGCATATCAATGTCCTAGAGATGAGAGCAGTGCTACTTGCGTTGCATGCACTTCAGAGTTTTCTACCTCTAGGGACGATTGCAATACACTTGGGCAACATGTCAGTAGTGTGGTATCTAAACAAGCAAGGGGGAACCAGATATTACCCCCCTGTGCAGAGAGGCAGTGGGCAGTAACTTTCCAACATTTTCTGGTGGCAACGCACATTCCGGGGAAGTCCAACGTGATTGCGGACAGGCTAAGCAGAGCTATTCTGATGCCTTATGAGTGGTCCCTGAATCGTCTAATTGCAGAACGAATCTTCAGCAGATGGGGTCAGTCTTGCTGCGACCTTTTTGCCAGCACCCTCAATGCCAAATGCAGCAACTACTTCACGCTGATCCCCCCACAGGAAGAGTCACCCAGGGACGCTCTGGTTCACGATTGGCCCTCCGGTCTGCTTTATGCTTTCCCTCCATTTCCCTTTCTGTCAAAGGTGATTCAGAAAGCGCAATCCTTGGGAAGCAGAATGATTCTGATTGCTCCACACTGGCCTTGTCAAGTCTGGTTCTGTTTTCTTCAGCCATACATTGTGGACACTCCTTGGATTCTGGACCCTCAACCAGATTTACTGACACACACATGGAACAGTTCCACCCCTCTGTGATGACCCTCCTGTTGACAGCCTGGCTACTCCACTTCCGTCGTTAGTTAGGCTTTGTAAATTTTCACCGGAAGTGGTTCACATTTATCTTCCTCTCATAAGCCATCTACTAGGAAGATTTATTTCAGCAAATGGAAGAGGTTTTCTGTTTGGGCGCATACCCAAGGAATTGATCCTTACACAGCTCCAATTGCTTCAGTCTTGGATTTTTTGTCTATGCTTTTCCATCAGGGTTCCGCATCAGTTACCATCAAAGTTCAATTGGCTGCGATCTCTAATTTTCATGTGGCTAATGAGCCTAGTCTCATGGCTCATAGACTCTGCAAGGCTTTCCTGAAGGGTACTCTGTTACTCTGTCCCCCGGTCTCCGAACCTATCATGCCCTGGGATCTCAATTTTGTTGTACAAGCCCTTACTTCACCACCCTTCGAGCCTGCAGCTACCTGTGATTTGAAATTCTTGACCTGGAAAACAGCCTTCTTAATAGCAATCACTTCAGCAAGGCGAGTTTCAGAAATTCAAACCCTCTCTATCAAACCCCCATACTTAATCTTCCATAAGGACAGGGTTTCTCTTAGACCAAACCCTTCCTTTCTTCCTAAAGTGGCTTCCGTGTCTAATCTTAATCAATCCATTAAGTTGCCTGTATTCTTTCCTCAATTTTCAAACAAGGCAGAATTTAAATTTCATCAATTGGATGTACGCAGACAGTTACGTTTGTTATCTGCACTGAACAAAAGATATCCGGAAGTCAGATCAACTATTTGTCTCCTTTTCGGAAAACAAAATTGGATCCCCCATTCTCCAAGATCACCATATCCAGATGGATATCTAGTTGCATCTCGTTCACCTACCAAGCGGGAGGAAAAGATCTGCCATTTCCGGTCAAGGCTCACTCTACTCTGGCTGTTTCTACATCTGCAGCGTATCAGGCCAGATTGTCAATGGATGATATATGTGCTGCAGCTACTTGGGCTTCTCCTCACACATTTGTTTCTCATTACAAATTGGACGTGGTTTCTAGGGGCAGGTCGTCCTTTGGCTCCACAGTACTCAGGAGTATTTTCCTACGAGCCACTCAGGATGTAGGTGCTAGGGATGCTGTCCCACGGGTAAGAATGTAGGTGAGATAGGACTACATAACATCAGGAAGTTATGTACTCACCATAACGTTCGATGTATGCAGTCCATCTCGCCTCACATTCTTAATTACCCTCCCACCTTCCCCCTTCCTGGAGGATCTGGAGGTTAAGGTTTTATTTACAGAGTTCCCTTTACGTTAGCTTATTCTTTGTATTTGGATGTTGTGTATGCATGGGGTATGAATGAGTATTGCAACAAACTAGATCTGGGGATATGGAGCAGTGCACCATGGGATACCTGCTTAGCTCAGCCAATAGAAGACTTCGAGGTAGAAAAGTTTGGCCGAGTCGGAGCCGATATTCGGCTCCGAACCCACTGGTAAGAATGTGAGGCGAGATGGACTACATACATCGAACGTTATGGTGAGTACATAACTTCCTGTTTTGGTATATTGGCAAGCTAGAGGGGCATTAATGCCTGTGCTTGAAATATTTGTGTGTATGTACAAGGAACACACACAGTCTGGGGTCCAGATTTCTCTGTCTCCCTCCAGGTCCCCAGTAAGACTCCCCACTGGTACAGTTGTAGAGTTGAGTCCTCAGTCGAGTGTCCAAGCCAATTCGTCCACCACTGTCTCTGTGAAACCAGTGCTTCGTGTCCCTGCCCCCAGCAGCTGATACACACACACACACACACACACACACACACACACACACACACACACACACACACACACACACACACACACACACACACACACTCTTTGAGATTTGATTTACACACACACACCTACCTGGGAAAGGCTGGCACATATTTACTAGCTATGCCCCCTTATGCCCAGACTATAAGGTAGTTACTGCAACCAGACCCTCCAAAACCAGCTACTCTAAGGCTTTTACAAGAATATCTAATTATACTGAGTGAAAGTAATATTACAATTGATAGTGTTTGGCTAATGTAGCGAGGCTTTCAGGAGTGGCCACAGAGTCACCAAATAGATGCAAGTACTCTCAAAGGTTAAAATATTCTCTAAAGGACCAGCCACAATTAAAGGTTTAAATGTATTTAATAATAAATAATAAAAAAATAAAATACTAAATATCTATTTACAATAAGCACCAAAGTTTCAACCACAAGAAATATTAAAATAAGACAGATGAATAGATTCACACAGATACAGAAAAGCAGTACTTAACTAATCTCACTATATTTTCCTGACTGATCTAAAGGATTACTATCCCCTGGTTCACTTACTAGAGCAAGGCAAGATGAAATAGGTGATGGGCCTTCCTGGTCAGATTCCAGAAGTAGAATGCAATGAGACATCTGTCTCATCTAGTATTAAATATAATTTTTGTCCTAGTTTACAAAATGACATTGTGCACAATCTGGTCATCTTTCTTCTGGTTCCCATGCTACCCCCATTGCTAGAAACTGCCAGGATTTAGCACGTGTCAGTAATATACACACACACAGAATTTTACTGAAATCTGTTGCAGCTTCTGGAAGTCCTAAATCAATTTCAAACTTCTACCCTTCCACAGTAGCAATTAGTTCACTGCAAAGTCAATGCATAAAGTTTCTTAGTACAGACTATTTGGCTGTATTAAGAACTATAAGATGCCATCTTTATGGCGTAAATTAAGTAATTTAATTTCTTACTATTTTTCAAAGTCAGGTGGATTGAGAGTAACCTCTTCTCTTCCAGTATCCTCTGTTACAAAGTATACATTTCAACAGTTACACTAATACATGTATATTTATTTTTCTGTCCAGGAGGGCACACTGTTGCTACATTTGTAACACAAGCAGCTTTACAAATACATTGTTCAACACAAGCATCTGTGCATATTAGTTTGATATACAAATGACATATAATTCTTTACAAAATTCCAGCTAGGTGTGTTGGCATATGTTACACATTCACTGCCTTACTTCTCCAGGCATAGCTGGCAATACCTCACATTGACACACCCCATTTGCAGGCTCACTATGTTAGCTTGGGATATATCTTCACAGCACAATCTCGCTCTACATGTATCCTACATTCTGTCAGAGCACAACTGTGTGGCAGACAGGCTGAGCAGGATCAGTGCAGACCCTCATCAATAAAGAATAGATCAGGGGTCATTTAAGATTTGATCCACCTGTGGGGAGTTCCTCATGTAGGCCTTTTTGCCTCTTCTCTGGACAACCAACTGGCAAAATTCTGTTCCAAGACTCCATGCAAGAAAGCCTGGAAGACCGCTGCTTTTTATTTGGACAGGAATGTTACTGTATGCCTTTCCACCATTTCCACTAATATCTAGGTTATTTCTGAAGATTCAGAAAGAATCCCCCAAGATCATTGTAGTGACTCTTTTCTGTCCCAGCCAACAGTGGTTTTCTCTTCTTTTGGAAGTGGCCAGGGGCAATTAACACAACTTCCTCACAGACTGGGTTTATTCACACAAGGACAGGGGTGTTTGATAGAGCCCAACGTAAATCATCTTTAATTGACTGCCTAGATGATAAGGTCTTTTTAGGCACCTGTTAACTGAGGATAGGCAGCAGATACCAATGGAGGCAAAAAAGCCTGCTACTAAAAAAATCATATATCAGGAAATGGAAAGGTTTTCTAATTGGTGCCAGTACATAACCAGTACCCATTCAGGGCTAGTTGTTTTCTGGTTTGTGTGAGTTACTTTCTTGTGGCATTTCTTATTTCTCTAGCAAGGTTCATTTATTAGACATTTCGGCATGTCTGCCCATGGATCCTCTTTCAGTGCAGTCTTATGTCAAAATGTTCTTGAAAGGGGGGTTGCATAAGAGGCCTCCAAGAAGACTATTCCCTTCCTTGGGGTCTTAATGTTATGTCATAGAAGGTAACACTTGCTCCATTTGAACCAGCTAATTTGTCTGACTTGAGGTTCTTAACATGGAAAACAGTTTTACTGCTCTGACCTCTGCAAAAAGGGTATCTGAGTTGCAAGTTCTTGTGGTGAGTCAACCCTATCTCATTTTCAATAGGGACAAGGTTTCTCTGAGAATTAATTAATCCTTCTTTTATACCTAAGGTGGTGTCTGGGTTTTCTTTAAGTCAATCTATATCCCCATTTTCTTTCCTGAACCTAAAAATGAGAGAAAATGATATTCCATACCTTGGATGTTCGCAGGCAACTCTGTACTATCTTGACAGAGCTCAGTCTTTCATATCTTCGGATCAGTTGATGTCCTTCCATTTCACTGTTGCAGTATTCTTTGCAATAGGAATCCTCTTCTAAGACTGGCCCAATGCCCGTTCGGTATACCAAAATCTTTAGGTTGCTTTAAGGTGTGCCGTACGTCACACGTATGTTCCACGTGTATAGCGTAGGGCATAAATGTGACATCCAGATATACCATCTTTAGAAGTTCTTTGCTGCCAGTCCGAACACCGTTGTGTTGTTGTCAGTCTGAACATCAACTTCATTCCAGGTTCACCGAGAAGTTTCAGATAAGTGCACCATTAGGGTTTTTTCTTTTTTTCATTTTGTTTGTTGCTTGTGGGCTTTCATGTCATCCGGAAAAGGTAAATGCCAGTGCAGGAGACTGATGCCCCATAAAGACCATCATGAGCAGTGCTTATTTTGTTTCGGTGCTTCCCAAGACCATACATCCTGTTCCATTTGTCAGGCGTTCTTCTAAAAGACTCTCCATAGTCAGTTTTCCTCTTTGGCATTGTATTTAGAGAACCAACATGTTAAGCTTTTACTGAAAGACACTATGGAGGGAACTTCCCAGTCTGAGGTTTAGCAGTCCGTGAAGAAGTCGTCCAAGAAGTCGCAGTCTGATTCTTCCACTGTACTTCCTCTGGTGGATGTCTCTCCCAAGGCTGGAGGATCACCCAGCTCCTCTGATTGATTCCTTTGCTGTGACCCCTTTGGAGGCCGGCATGGATCTGACCTCATGCAATTACCTGGGGGCTTTGCAGGATGTTCAGGGGGAACCACGGATGAGTATTATTGAAGGGCCTAGGGGTGTTCCTCAGATTCTGGTTAGAAAAGAAGTTCTGACTATGAATGTGGAATGTCATCCAGCATCTGAATCTTCTAAGTTTTACAGGGCAGACATCTTTGCAAAAGAAACAAAAAACAAAGCATGTTTCTCCTACTCTTAAAGAACCTCAGAGTGAATGGCAGAATTTCATTCAGGGTTTGTTTAATGCCATTTTAAGTTTGAAACCTCCTCAAGGAGTTTCTGGTACAGCTCCACCTTGGTCCTCATCTCCTCTTAAAAAACCTAGGGAACAGGATTCCTCTGAGGAAGAGGTGGCTTCAGATGAGGAATCTCTTTCTTATTCATTCTAGATTCCTTCCCCTGTAGAATATGGATGTTTGTGTTTCACTGCTGCAGTCATTACACTTGGGTTATCCTGCCATCAGGCGGGCCCGCAGTCAGCCTGAGTTCCAAAGTCTTGGTCTGGTGTCGGTTGCTGTCGCCTTTTCCCTGACGTCAGTGCGCCAGGGGTATATAAGAAGTAGCCGACGCCATTTTCTTCAGTCTTTCTTGCCACGCGGTGCCTGAAGCAAAAGCATTTCGCAAGTGCCGGTCAGTCAACTCCTGAGATTTCAAATTCATTTCAGAACCGAAGTCTTCAATAAAGCTAAGTACCCCATTGGGGAAATGTTTTCTTGCCTCAGACCGATGTCAGTAAAAGTTAATAATTGTATTTCTTGTGGGGAAGCAAATACCTTATAAGGATTTTCATTCTTACTGTATTCCATTCCTAGGCCCAGATCACGTCGTCACTAGTTGTCGGTTTTGTGCTAGATTTAACAAACGCACTATTAAACGTCTGTTAGATTTTGCTCGCCATTACTTTGGCCTAAGGTTTAATTATACAATGCCGTCAGAACAACCGACGACCGGAATGCACAAAAAAACGCAAAGATAAAGATAAGGACAGGCACCCGAGGCCCAAAACTGATGACGAAGCCTCTTCTAGGCCAGTCGCCGGTTTGCCGGTTTTCGGTGAGGTGCTTTCACAGCCCCTGACACCCGCTACCTCAGAACCAAGGCCGCGACCGACTCCCACGTGGAGGTGCTTAGGCCTCTGGATACTCAAGGTGTTGGGCCAATGGAGATTAATCATTCAGATGGGTCCGGAGCCGCTGAGCAGGCATCGGCTTCTGAGGGTGTTTTCCAGCCTACTCAACTTACCATTGTAACTACAGCCAAGACTAAACCTACATTAAAGACAAAAAAGCAAGTACAGCATTCACCTGGACAGGCCTCCATGCCTAAAACACAGATGCTCAAGATGGCCGAAGACTTGATGACTCCGATCAGGAGTTCCCATCCCCCTCCTGATAAAAGGCCTAGGCAGGATACAGATTATGATTCATCTGATCAGGTTTCAATATATTCTGGTTCCTCTTCAGACCAGGGATATTCCTTACCCCCGTATGAGGA
Organism: Protopterus annectens; assembly: GCF_019279795.1. Taxonomy (NCBI): domain Eukaryota; kingdom Metazoa; phylum Chordata; order Ceratodontiformes; family Protopteridae; genus Protopterus; species Protopterus annectens. The sequence goes on from NC_056746.1 coordinate 225,704,067, forward strand.
TTCTGATGCTGAAGAATCAATTCCTTCAGCTTCTCCTCCTGAGGATTATTCTTTTGGGGAAACTTTACATACCATGAGGGAGCATTTCCAGTGGGAGGGCCAGGATTACTCCGAATCCAAGAAAAGGCTCAGAGACTTTCTTTTTCTGCCTTAGCACAGGCCTCTTGCTATTAGAGAGTTGGACATTGTGGATGATGTGTTCTCTGAATCTAGTTTAAATCCTGATTCTTTACCCCCAGCTCCAGTCAAGCCAGACAGGTACTACAGAGTCCCTGACTCTCACAAATTTCTTTATAAAAACCCTGTTGCTGACCCAGAAACTATTTCCCAGGGTCCCAAAGGGCTTAAGGCTTCCATGGCTAAGAATCCAGTTCCCTCGGATAGGGACTCTCGAGCATTAGACAGATGGGGAAAGAAAGTTTACACCTCTGCAACTTTAGCAGTGAGGGCTCTAAATTGCCAGTTTCACATGCTTAAATATCAACAATACTTACTGTCTCAATTAAAACAGAAAATTAGTACAAATGCAGAACAACCTGACTATAAGGAAATGCAGGATTTATTGCATGCAGCTGAACAAGTGGGAAAGCATACTTTGCAATGTGGTTTTGATTCATTAGAAGCTTGTTGTAGGTAGAGCAGCATTTACAGGATCTGTGATTCGAAGGCATGCTTGGTTAAAAGAACAAAGTTTACCAGGTCATGTTATGGCAAAATTATTGGATGCTCCTTTGCAGCAAGATAATTTATTTGGTATTAAGGCAGAAGAGGTATTAAAGAAAATGGAGGATAAGGCAAAATCTATGCAAACAGTGAATGATTTCCTACAGGTACAGCCACCACAATTTAGCAGAAATTGGCCTACAAAGAATTGGTTCTTTCCAGTGTCAGACAGGCCACAAAGAAGCAGATACAGACGCCCAAGAGGCAGATCTCAGCCACAAGGCTCTTACAGACCACGAAAGTGGGGTGCTTCAAACCCAAAAGGAGGTGAGGACAAGTCACAACCTTACAGGAAACAGTCCCAATGGCTTCCCCCTTCCAATGCCAAACTCTTCCCTTTTGGCAGCTCCCTTAGGGGGGAAACTAGCACTTTTTTTCTCAAAACTGGCAAGCAATCACCCAAGACAAATGGGTGCTGAGTATTGTGTCTCAATGTTACAGGTTCCACTTTCACACTTTTTCAAGGCTAAAAGGAATGCCAGACCTGCCACAAAATCAATGGGCAGAGGCACAAAAACAAATTACAGCTCTCATGGACATGAGAGCTATTCAGAATGTACCACAGCAGGAAAAAGGACAAGGATTTTACTCAAGACTCTTCCTGGTACCCAGAAAGGACAAAGCCTGGAGAGACCCATTCTGGACCTTTCCACTCTAAATACTTACCTGGATGTTCCAAAATTCAAAATGCTGACACTACAACAGCTCCTTCCCATGTTGGGCAAGAAAGCTTGGCTTGTTACTTTGGACTTCAGAGAGGCATACCTGCATGTCCCTATCAGACAAAATTGCAGAAGATACCTCAGATTCATAGCTGGTTCAATGCACTACCAATTCTCTGCACTGCCCTTTGGCTTATCTACTGTGCCCAGGGTCTTTACCAAATGCCTGGCACCAGTAATTGCATTTTGCAGACAAAAAGGAATTCAAATATATCCATATCTGGACGACTACCTGATTCAAGCAGAGAACAAAGACATTCTTCTACAGCATCTGGCGTTTGTAAAAAGATTGTTAAGTTGCCTAGGGTACACAGTAAATGAAAAGAAATCAAAACTAGTGCCCTCACAAGAGATAATATTCCTGGGTGCCAGCTTAAATGCAACAGCCCAGATGGCTTATCTCACGCCAGACAAACAAGGACAACTGACTCAGTATTTTCAATTGATGGCAACAAAGTCCCAACTCCCTGCAAGAAAAATTCTGCAGGCCTTGGGATTCATGGCATCCTGCATACTACTAATTCCATATGCAAGACTGCATATGAGGAAATTACAATGTTACCTAAAAAGTGTTTGGTCTCAACATTCTCACAGCTTGGAGACAGTAATACCACTAATTCTCTGCCTATAATGGGAGTTTCGATGGTGGGCACAGGCATGTCACCTCAACAAGGGTCAGCCTTTCACTCTTCCTACAGCCAGGCAGACTTTAACAACAGACTCCTTGGATTACGCCTGGGGAGCACACATTGCAGGAAAATGTATTCAGGGCAAATGGACCACAGACCAAATACATCTTCACATCAATCAGAAAGAGATGTTGGCTGTACAAAATGCCCTTACAGCTTTCAAGGATCTTCTGCATCCAGGACAATTACTATTAAAGAGAGACAACACCACAGTAATGTGGTACATAAACAAACAAGGGGGCACTCATTCTTACCCCCTATGCAGACAAGTTATGACTTTGTGGAACACATCTGTAACCTGTCAAGTTCATCTGCAAGCACAATTCCTGCCAGGAAAGAAAAACACTCTGGCAGACGACTTAAGCAGAAACATCATGGATCCTCACGAGTGGAAATTAAATCCACAAGTCTTCAGCATGATAATGCAAAAATGGGGGTGCCCGGATATAGCTCTTTTTGCCTCGCCACTGAATTACCAACTACAAAAATTCTGCACAAGGACTTATCACACACAAGCATGGAAAGTGGATGCTCTTTCGTTCAGCTGGAAAAGCCTAAATGTTTATGCCTTCCCACCTCTGCCTCTCCTTTCAAAGGTACTCCTAAAAGCCAGACAAGAAAAACCACAGATGATTCTGATTGCTCCAGACTGGCCACGCCAGCATTGGTACCCAATCTTAAAGAACTTAACTCAAGGTCCACCTTGGATTTTGCCTCAGATTCCACACCTTCTGACTCAGCAAAACAATCAGATACTGCACAGTCAGCTCAAAACCTTAAACCTGGCTGCATGGCAGATTCATTAGCCAAACAGACAATTTCTCTCTCTAAAGATGTTATGGATGTCATTTTGGAGGCCAGGAGGCCTAGCACCAGGAAATCTTATTCAGAAAAGTGGAAGATATTCTGTGCCTGGAACCAGGCTCTAAACCGTGATCCTCTGGTCCCTAACATTCCTCAGATACTACATTACTTGACTGAGATGCTGGATAAAGGACTATCCTTCTCATCCATTAAGATTGATACTTCTGCCATCTCGGCTCATTACAACACAGATCCTCCTATTTTCTCTCACCCATTGCTAAAGCAGTATCTCAGAGGGGCTAAAAACATAAGACCGCCCCGGAGAGCACCAACACCAGCTTGGGACCTCAATTTCGTTTTGGAAAAGCTCACTTTGCCTCCTTTTGAACCAGCCAATTCAGCAGAGTTAAAATATATGTCATGGAAAACTGCTCTGCTTCTGGCAATAACCTCAGCACGAAGAGTCTCAGAACTACAGGCACTAGTGGCAGTGGAGCCTTTCATCATTTTCCACCAAGACAGGGTTTCTTTAAGAACAAACCCTTCCTTTATGCCTAAGGTGGTATCCAGTGTGGCTCTTAACAAAACTATTCACTTGCCAACATTTTATCCAAATCCCCAGAATAAAGGGGAGAGACTTCTACATTCCTTGGACATACACAGGCAATTGCGCTTTTACTTGGACAAAACAAAAGCTTTCAGAAAATCTGAACAATTGTTTGTATCATATGCTGCAGAATCACAGGGAAAGGCTATTTAAAAGCAGACCATTTCAAAGTGGATAGGACACTGTATCCGGTTCTGCTACACACAACATGGGAAACTAGTACCTAGTAACATTAGACCACATTCCACCAGGGCAGCTGCCACTTCTATTGCCTACCTTAGAGGAGTACCTACTAAAGATATTTTGGAAGCTGCAACTTGGAGTTCAGTGCACACCTTTACCAAGGATTACCATTTGCCTCTTTATTCTAGATCCAGAGCTGGCTTTGCCACTGCAGTGCTGCAGGGCCTCATAGCCACACCAAATCCTCTATAGAGCCAGCCACCCAAACTCAGCTTTGGGATTCTACCCAAGTGTAATGACTGCAGCAGTGAAATACGATGAACATAGTACAGTTTTGTACCTACCATAAATGTAGATGTTCGAGTATCTTCACAGCTGCAGTCCAGGTTACTCACCTGCCCGCCCCTCTTTCTTATCTGGGACTAACCTATACTACTTATGTGGTGTATTTGCTGGTTACTGAAGGTTTTATTTTTACCTTTTTTGTATGTTTTATTAGCAATATGTATTGCCTACCATTTTTTGGGGGCACCTGACATCTGGGGCAAGAAAAACTGAAGAAAATGGTGTCTGCTGCTTCTTATATACCCCTGGCACACTGACGTCAGGGAAGAGGCTACAGCATCCGACGCCGGACTAAGACTTTGGAACTCAGGCCGACTGTGGGCCCGCCTGACTGCAGGATAACCCAAGTGTAATGACTGCAGCAGTGAAGACACTCGAACATCTACATTTATGGTCGGTACAAAACTGTACTTTCTGAGGAAGGGGAATCTACTAGTCCTGACACTCCTTTTGAGGAGATTTCCTTTGGTGACACAATTTCCAGGATGATGGAATTTTTTAAATGGGATTATGCTTAGGATTCTGAGGTGCAGAAGAGTTATTATGAACTTCTGCAAATGGACTCCCCCAGGCCTTCTGCTGTACCTCCTGTTTTGGGTGTCTTGTTGGATGCCTTTTCTACTGTGTCTCAGGCTCCAGATTCCCAGCCCCCTGCCCCCGATAAACCTGATATGTTTTACAGGCTGTCTGAGGATTGCACATTGTTTACAGATGTCCTTTAGCTGACCCCTGTGTGGTGTCTGTGACATCTGAAAAAAACATCTCAGTTACTACCTTCTACAAAGTTTCTTACTTCTGATAAAGATAGTAGAACTATGGAAAGGCTTGGTGAGAAGGTTTAAACCTCTGCTACTTTGGCTTTTAGAGCTGTAAATTACCAGCCCATATGTCCATATATATTTTGGCTCCTTTTTTCTCGGGTCTGTCAGGTTATTTCTGACCTTCCTGATTCTGAAGGGAAGACGTGCTCTCTCCTTACTGGGGACTTTTCTCAGGTGGCTCACCACTCTATTAATCACAGTTTTGATACAGCAGGTGCTTCTTCCTGAGCTGCTGCTTTTGGGTATGCAATGAGGAGATATTCCTGGCTTTGGCTTCAAACTTTGCCTGATGATATTAAGGCTAAGTTGATAGATGCTCCTCTGGATAACCAAAACTTGTTTGGTGCAGCTTCTACTGATTTATTTAAGTATCTTCAGAATAAGGGTAAGGCCTTGCAGGAACTTAAAGATGTTTTTGTTTTTTCTATGCCTAAGTTTCAAAGAAATTACCCTAATAAGCTGGCCTTTGTTCATAGGCAGTCTCGTCCTCCTCCCAAGGATAAGAAGGGGGGTAAAAGGGCTCCTCCTGCTAAAGCTACCCAGACTATTGTGACCTAGAAATCTCCTTTTCCTGACAAACTAGGTGCTGCCTGACTAACTTGTTCTTCTCAGCCACATTCCTATTTTTCTTCATCTTTCCTTAGCTCTTCCAATTGGTTAAAGATTGCTCAGGATTCCATGGCTGTTTCCATTATCCGCTTAGGGTGTTACATGGTCTGTAAATCTCTTCCTCCTTTCAAGGACATTCCTCAGCCCCCTCACAAGCAACTGGCTTTCTTTCCAGGGGTGCTTCAGGATCTTTTGACTCAGGGAACTATTCAGGAAGTTCCAGTTTCTCAAAAGGGGAAGGGGTTTTACTCCAGAATGTTTTTGTTTCCCAGGAAAGAGGGCACTTTTAGACCCATTCTAGGCCTCTCTCATTTGAACATCTTTCTGAAGGTCCCTTTCTTTCAGATGTTGTCCCTTCAGAATTTGTTCCCTCTGCTGCTTTTTCAGGCTTTTCTAGTGTCTCTGGACCTCATTGTTGCTTTCTGGCATTTTCAGTTCTCTGCTGTGCCCTTTGGCCTTTCTAATGCCCCAAGGGTATTCACCAAATGCCTTGCTCCTGTGTTTGCTTTTTGCAGGCTAAAGGGTATGCACATTTTTCCCTACATAGCTGATGATCTGCTTCAGGCATCCACTTCAAAGATTCTTCTGCAGCATTTTCACTTTGTCATTTATCTTCTGTAAATTTCCAAAAGTCCTTTCTGGCTCCGTCACAGGATCACGTATTTCTGGGGTGCAGCATCCAGGCTATTTCAATGCTGGCATCCATGCCTCCTTCTGAGGCCTTGACTCTCATTTCTTTCCTTCGATCCCTTCTTCCACTTGCCTTAATCACAGCAAGGGAGTTTCTGAGAGCTCTAAGTTTCATGGTTTCCATCATTCCTATGCCCCTTTTGACTAACTACACATGAGAAAACTTCGCTGGTTTCTAAAGTCAGTTTGGCTTCAGCATTCTCATCCCCTGGACTTCTTAGTTCCTCTTCTTCCATGCCTCAAGCTGGAATTTCACTGGTGGATTTAGCAGGTGACTCTCAATTCAGGCCTCCCTTTTCAACCCCCTCTTCCCTCTCAGGAGCTGTTCACAGACGCTTCAGACGTGGGATGGGAGGCATCATTCGGCTATCTAAAGGTGCGGAGTCCTTGGTCACCTCAAAAATGGAAAGACCACCTCATTGTCAAGGAGATGAGAACTCTTCTGCTGGCTCTTCAAGTTTGTCATCATCTATTCTCCCCAGGGCCTCTCAAGGTGTTTACAAACAATACCTCAGTGATGTGTGAACAAGCAAGAGGAGATGAGATCTTACCTCCTTCGCCGGTTGGCTCTTCTAGTGTGGGAACTAGTTATCCAGCACCGTGTGACTCTTCAGTCAGTTTATATTCCCTCAGGTCATAACATTGTGGCAGACTCTCTGAGCAGGTCCATAATACAATCTCGTGAGTGGATGCTTCACAGGGATGTGTCTCTGGACATTTGACCACCTGTGAGGTTGTCAAGTAGATCTGTTTGCCTCCCCTGTGAACAGACAACTTCCTCTTTTTTGTGCCAGAGTCTCAGGTCTTCTGGTTTGGGAAGTGGACACCCTCTGTTTTTCTTGGAAGGAGATGTTTCTTTATGCTTTTCCTTCCCTTTGCCTCATTCCAACAATCCTGTTCAAAATACAAAAAAATCCTCCCAAAATCTTGCTGGTGACTCTCTTGACCCAGACAGCACTGGATCCCTCTTCTGCATTTAGCCAAGGGAAATCTTCACAAGCTACCTAACAAGGTGGATCTACTCACAGAAGATGAGGGTTCTCTCATCCATCCTCACCTGTCTACTCTTCAACTGACACTGTGGGTGATACAGTTTTAATTCCATACAGACACCTTTTTTCTGAAAAGATGTTTAGGGTCCTGCAGGAGGCTAGGAAGCCAATGGCTAAGAAGATTCCTACTTATGCAGATGGAAGAGGTTTTCCATTTGGTGTCTTTCTCATAACCAGTATCCACTTTCTGTGGATGTTCCTTTGGTTCCCTCTTATCTGTGTGAACTGCTCAGTGCTAGGTTGGCTTATTCTTCTGTTAAGGTCCACTTATCAGCTATCTCTACCTGTCTGCCTTTATCACCTCCTTTAGGTTCTAGATTTGAGGTTAAACAGTTTATTAAATGTGTTCTTCATATTAGGCCTCCCAGGAAGCCTGCTCCTCTTCCCTGGGAATGTTCTTGCACTATTGCAACTGTTTAAATGTATATGTTTTAATAGTGGAAACTGGAATACAAGAGGTTAACTTCAGTCCAGCACAACTTCAGAAAAATAGCTGAAATTAAATAACTTTATGGCAGCTACAGACACAATACCTGTGCTGAAAAACTTTCTGTATTTTCTTCGGAGTGAACTAATTAATACAGTTGCTTTGTGACTTCCAGCATCTGCCAAAGATCTGAAGTCTATGTATTTTCACAGGTAGATGCTAAATATTGCTAGCTTCCAGCAGTGCGTGTTTCACCTGGGATAGAGTCAAATGACAAAAATTATGTCATTCTGCAAGCTATCCCAGCAGTAATATTTGAGATATTAATTTAAGAAGTCTCTTGGAGAGACACAGCATTCTGTATTTAACCTGACAAAACTAGAAAATTCATTCACCACATCTTCTTTGCTCTTAATTTAACTAAGGTACAGTAATTCTCTTAGCTTCAGTCAGGAATATAGTGAAGTATAGTTTAGATGTTTTTCTTTATTTATTTCAGACTGTCCTGCAATGTTGTTTTAAATATTTCCTGTGGTTTTGAACTCTGATGTCACTGTGAATATAGACTGTAGAATAGTGGCACTTTTCAGTGTAATAAATGTAGTTTGTTTTCACATGTTAATACAGTGAACAAAATCAATCAAGTTAAATTTTATGTCAAATGGGACATACACATATGAAAGTAAAGGGGTAATATATGCACTTAAATGCCCTTGTGAATTATATTACATAGGAGAAACTAAGAGAAAATTTAGGACTAGATTTATGGAACATCTGAGGGACGTGAAAAATGAAAGGGAAGAGAAAATAATATCCTCACATTTTAAAAAGTATCATAATAGTGATGAAAGTTTGTTATATGGTACCATTTTAGAAAAGGTTGAGTGTATTGAGAAGAATAAAAATGTATTAAAACAAAAAATGATGTGTAAGGAAAGCATATACATTTTAAAATATAAAACCTTGGTACCTAGAGGCTTAAATAATGAGCTGAATTGGGAGTGTTTGCTTTAAATGAATAATTTTAAGTGAATTACTTAATTGTTTAATTAACTGAATGTAATTTGTGGATGTACAAGAAGGGTGTGTTTTTTGTACTTGTATTATTCCTTGAAGGTGGTCACATCATGGCGCTAGAATAAATGTTTGCATTTTACTACTTTTTTTTGTTTCCTGAAGTTTTTCATTGTGAGCAGAACTGCTGATACATTTGGACAATAGTTGCTGTAATTTGTGGAGTGAGAAAGAGTGAACAGAAGAGTGGTTGTATTATGTAGAATAGTTTGTGTATGTTGAACCTTTTAAGAAGCGTTTCAAGGACAGCACATGCTAGCTTTTGAGCCATTTTGAGAATGCAGCCAGAGAGTGAGCATGTATGAGTGTGATAGCTAGTTTGTTTATAAGTTTAAAAATAATGGGAGTACTAGCAGCTACCAGGATCACAAATACAACTGGGTAGAAAGTAACAAATCCACTTCTTTATTCACGTAAAGTGCTTTTCGTCTCACTAATAGTAAGACTTCCTCAGTCTTAAAAAACAGGGGAATCTCTATACAGGGACAAATGATTACTGTTTAGAGAGTGGACCTGTGAGGGAGGGCTAGAGAGTGAGAGAATATAACAGTTGGTAGTGCCCAGAACCTACCATCTGGCACTTCTAGCCATAGCCCATTATATTCCCTTTGCAGGTCATATGGACATAAAGTGTACAAAGAGACGTATTATGCAGAACTTTTATTGGCCTGGGATATCCAGGGATGTAACAGGGTACTGCAGGACATATGAACAGTGCCAAAAGGTAGACAAGGCAGGAGACAAGATTAAAACTCCTTTGGTGTCTTTGGCTCTGACTGAGGAACCATTTTGGAGGGTAGCTGTGGATATTGTAGGGCCTCTGAGTACCCCAAGTTCCACAGGAAAGAAGTATATCCTAGTGGTAGTAGATTATGCTACCAGATACCATGAGGTGGTGGCCCTGCCTCCATTGAGGCAGAAAAGGTGGCAAATGCTTTGTTAGAGATTTTCAGCAAGGTAGGTTTTCCAAAGGAGATACTGACTGACAGAGGTGCCAATTTCACGTCAGATCTGCTGGCTTGTCTGTGGAAGCACCTAAAGACCACTCCTACCATCCCCAGACTAATGATCTGGTGAAGTGTTTGCACTGTACACTAAAGGCTATGCTGCCAGCATTTGCAGACCAGTTTAAGAGGGAGTGGGTCAATTATTTGCCCCATCTGTTGTTTGCTTACAGAGAGGTGCCCCAGGAATCCACAGGTTTTTCACTGTTTGAGTTGCTGTATGGGCATAGGATGAGGAGACCTCTAGATTTGATTCGTGATGAGTGTAAATCCTACAAGGAGTCTGTTGTGGCATATGTCCTAAATCTTAGGACAATGTTCAGGGAACTCGTGGGCTTGGCCCAGGAGAACCTGGTAGAAGACCAACAGCAGAAAAAGGTCTGGTTTGGCAAGAATGCTCAAGCTAGAGATTATGCTGTAGGAAAGCATGTTATGGTTCTCATTTCTGTCAGACACAGTAAGCTGCAGGCAGCTTGGGAGAGACCTTTCACAGTGGTAAGGAAGGTCGGTGCTGTTAACTACATGGTAGAACTGCTAGGCAGGAGGCAGGGGCACAAATTATACCATGCTAACACCATGAAACCCTACCATGATAGAGAAGCCCTGGTGCTAAGTATTTGCAGTAGGAGGCAGGAGGAGCCTGAAGAGGTTTTATGGCTACAGGGAGCAAGCCTGGAAAATCCCAAGTTACTGTTGTGGAACCTAGGGTTGCAGGTATATAATAGAACAGTGCAGCACTGTAGTCAGGTCAGCAGTGCCAAGGCAGCTGAAATCTCAAGACAGGGGATGGTGGGGTAATGTATTCCCAGATAGGCTTATCCCTCTCAAACAACATTTCTCAAGGGTCACTTGAAAAACTAGCTTGAGTCTTCAACGGGGGGGGGGGGTTGTGACAAAGGGAGATACTGCCAGCACAGCTAGCTGGAATTTTGTAAATAATTGTATGTCATTTGTGAATATCAACATGATTTATATAAGATGCTTGTGTTGCAAATGTATTAGAACTGTATGCCATGTGTATGTCTAACTAGATTTGTACAGACGTGTGTTGAAAAGGTTTTTGCAAAGTGCTTGAAATTTATCCACAGTGTGCCCTACTGGAAGAGAACAGAAATGTACATGCACTATTGTAACTGTTTAAATGTGTATTATTTTAACAGTGGAAACTGGAATATAAGAAGTTAACTTTAGTCCAGCAAAACTTCAGAAAAATAGCAGAAATTAGATTACTTTATGGCAGCTACAGACACAGTGTCTGTGCGGAGAAGCTTTCTGTATTGTCTTTGGAGTGAACTAATTACTACAGTTGTTTTATGACTTCCAGCATGTGCCAAAGATCTGTAGTCTGTGTTTCACATGTAGATGCTAAATGCAACTAGCTTCCAGCAGTGGGGGTTACCTGGGATAGTGCCAGATGACAAGAAATGATGTCACTCTCTAAGCTGTCCCACCAGTAATATTTGAGATATTAATTTAAGACGTCTCTTAGATACAGGATTCTCTATTCTGTCTTTGACCTTTAACAACAACTAGAAGATCCATTCACCACATCTGTCTTGTTAGATTCAGTCAGGAATATAGTGAAGCATAGTTTAGGTGTTTTTCTTTATTTATTTGAGACTGTCCTACAATGTTGTTCTAAGTATTTCTTGTGGTTTTAAACTCTGATGTCACTGTGAATATATACTGAGTATTTTCTTGTTCTTTTATTAATTATTATTAAGTATATTTAAACCTTACATTGCGGCTGATCTTTGTGAGACATATTTAAGTTTTGAGATTATTTACATATTTATTTGGTGACACTGTGGGCTATTCGTGATAGCCTTGTTCTTGGTCAAACTGCTATTTGTATAAGTATTACTATTACAGAGTAAAATTAGACACCCTTTGTTAAGGGCCTTAAAGTAGCAGAAAAGGAATTTTCTGGTGGCAGTGATAAGTACCTTATAGTGTGGGTAAAAGGGGGCATAGCTAGTAAACCAGTGCCAACCTTTCCCAGGTGTCTGTGTTTGTGTGTGTGTGTGTGTGTGTGTGTGTGTGTGTGTGTGTGTGTGTGTGTGTGTGTGTGTGTGTGTGTGTGTGTGTGTGTCAGCTACTTGGCCAGGGACATGAAGCACTCGTTGGACAGAGAGGGTACTGGAGGTCTTGGCTTGGTCACTCAGCTCTATAGCTGTGCCAGTGGGGAGTCTTATTGATGATCTGGAGAAAGAGGGAGAAACCATACCCAGACTGACTGTGGTCTCTGTGTGTGCTTAAGGGAAATTGCAGTTGATGCAGAGAGCTGCATCTGGAAATATTGTGTGTACCTGTCGTCCTCTGTGTATGTCCCCCAGTGGTGAGGATTGAGGTTCCTTGAGTACTGATCCAGTGGTGAGTCTTCACACCCCTTTTCATAAGGAGGGCCATAAAGTTGAAGAGCAAAGTGATCCTCACTGCCCCATTTTGGCCCTGACAAGTTTGGTCCCCCTTTCTTTGGCCTCACCTGCTTCAACATCCATAGACTCTGGACCCGGATCTAGATCTCCTGTCCCATCCTCAGGGACTAGTTCATCCCAACCTGAAAAACCTCAGATTGCCAGGCAAAATAACACATCTTCCCCTGTTCAAAACATTTTGTTTCCCATAATCCTTCCACAAGGAGACTCTACCTCAGCAAATGGAAGAGATTTTCCTTATGGGCACGCAATAACAAACTTGATCCTTTCTCAGCTTCGGTTGAAGAGATTTTTATTTTTTTGTTTATGCTCTTTGATCAAGGAGCTTCTTCTTCTAGTATCAGAATTCAGCTTGCTGCCATTTCTAATTTTCAGAATGGTTTTCAAGGGCTATCTTTAATTCCACATAGGTTGTGCAAGGCCTTTCTAAAGGGAGCATTAAAGTTAAAGCCTCCTTATAGGGGAGCTTCTCGTTCCCTGGGCTCTTACTGTGGTTTTGCAGTCCCTGACCCTATTCCCCTTTGACCCAGCTGCTACCTGTGATTTGAAGTTTCTTTCTTGGAAGACCATTTTCCTAGTAGATACAACATCCACTAGGAGGATTTCGTAGATTCATGTGTTATTTTCAAAACCTCCATACTTAATTTTTCGTAATATCACTAAGAACCAGTCCATCCTTTTGTTCAAAGGTAGTATCTGAGACTAACATTAATCAGTCCATTGAATTGCCAGTGTTCTTCCCTAATTTTTCTAATAGGGAGGAATACTGCTTATACCTGTTGGATGTCCACAGACGGTTACATTCCTAGCTTGACAGACGTAAAGATTTCAGGAAGTTGGATCAGTTATTTGTTTCATTTTCCAGTCCTTCCATGAGTAAATTAATTTCTAAGGTTATGTTATCTAAGTGGCTAAGAGATTGTCTACAACAGGAAAAACCTCAAATTGGCAGCTCCAGTTAAAACAGATTCCACAAGGGCTGTAGCTACGTCTGCTGTTTTTCACTCCAAAGCTCCCATGGACGACATTTGTGCAGCAGCGAAGTGGGCTTCTCCTCATACCTTTATTACTCATTACAAAGTGGATCTGGTCGCCAGGGGAAGAGCATCATTAGGTTCTATGGTGCTCAGAAATATCCTTCCATAAGGCCTCCCAAGATTCAAGGTAGCTGGGGACTCTGTCCCATCAGTCAAGGATAAATGTATATTGACAACATCAGATAAAGAAGTTATGTACTCACCATAATGTTCCATCTGTGTTGTTGATCTTCATTTATCCTTGACACCCCACCGTTCTTTCCCCTCCATCAGGTTGCTTGAGGATCTGAGCATTCTCATGGCTTTTGCTTTTTCATGTATGACCTTGAACAGGCCTCTTCAATGGTTATACTATTTCTTTACCTATTTTGTTATAGCTGCAAACTCGATCTGAGGTAACTTAGAGAGAGGCATTCCAGGTAGAAACTTGGCTCAGGAGGTTTTTGGCTCATGTAGGCTTTTGTAATGTCCAAGCCATTTCTTAGACGTGGAACAGAGTCCCATCAGTCAAGGATAAATGAAGATCGACAACACAGATGGAATGTTATGGTGAGTACATAACTTATTTTCTTGGATTCTATGGCAAGAGCCTTTCTTCTTGTGTTAATCCTTATTCTACTAAGGCTGTGATGACTTCCTGTGTAACGTACGGCATCCCTTAAAGCAATCTAAAGGCTTTGATATACTGGCTGGATATCAGGCCACACTTGGCAGGGGATACCTATTGTAAAGAATATTGTAACAGTGAAGAGAAGGACATTTACCCTTATGGTAAGATCTTAAACAACTGTACTTTCATTTCTTGTGAATGTAATAAGAAAGGACAATCTGTGTCAAAACAGACCGTTTATAAATGGTTGTCTAAGGCTATTACCTTGTGGTATACTCACCATAACAAATCTATTCCAGGCAGCATCAGAGCCCACTCTACTAAGGCCTTGGCTTCATATATGGCTTTTTGCAAATGGTTACATTCTTGGTGTATTGTAGAAGCTGCTACTTAGTTCTCTGTAGATATCTTAACAAAGCACTAGTTTGATTTCTTCTTTAGGTCTAGATCAAACTTTGCTAGCACCATTCTTCGGGAGCTCCTGGACTCTTCTTCTTCCACCTCCCAAATGTAGCTATGGGAATCTACTCATATAGGTAAAGCTATTGCAGCAGTGATCAGTAAGATGAATATAGTATAGTTGTGTAAGCTGAACTTACCATAACAGTAGATGCTCGAATTTTCACGGCTGCACTAGCTGCTCCCTCCATCCCCCCCTTCTTTTTTAATGTTGTTTTTATGCCAGCATGTAGGCAGTTATTTTTTGTTGTTCCTAGTGCTGTCCTTTCAGGGCTTAGCCTCCCTCTGTCTGCTGGCAAGATGTCTCTGAAGAGCTTTGTGCCCAAACTTGTCTTTTAGTCAGCTCAGCTCGAGCTGCTTAGTAGTTTTTACATGTGGAAGTTGTCCTGAAGCTTTGGAAATTGGCAGGATGTAACCCATATAGCTTAAGGCTACTGTAGCAGTGATCATTTGAACATGTGCTGTTATGAGAAGTTCTACTTTCACATCTGTGCATTTATGTTCCTCTACCTCCTTTGGCATGCAACCCATGTGACTGTTGGACAGAGATTAAGAGCACCTTGCACAGCCATATCAGTTGCAAACCATAATACAATAATTTGGCCTTCCAGCACCCACAGTGATGCAAGATGGAGGATGGTGCTGGGTATTGGACTGAATAAGTTGTGGGCAAGTATGAAAAATTCTTTCTTTCACAAGTAAGAGAGTGATTGTGATCTGCAGCAGAGTTAAACTATTGATGTGAAGTTGTTCAATCTCGCCGTTTGTTCTTTACACGTGGGTTCGGCTCCGAGTCGGCAGCTTTCCAAGCTCAAGATCTTTGAGTTAGGTCGACGCACAGTCCCTATCCCATGATGCTCTCCTACCAACCCCAGATCTAGTTTGCCGCTGCAACGGATCGCATGATCTTCGGAGGAAGCTCGGGCCAATAACCTTCTTTACTATATTTAAAGAATTTCAAATTTCTTATTAGACTATAATTAGTTAGTGGATTGAGTGAGATTTCACATATTTCTTTTATTTGTTGTTTACTGAGTGGATTGAAAGTTATTTTTTGTCTTCTAATTCGGAGCGGTTTCTCCTAGGCCTTTAGCGTTTCTTGAGTTACTTTTCTTGACAGGGCTCTGTCAAATTGAATTCCCTATCCCCTTAGAATTAGTGTATTTGAACTTTTTGTGTAACATTCTTTGTATAGTCATTGCAGTCTAGGGATCTGAACTTTCTAGGAGTCCGTGGCTTCAATTTTTTGATTGTCATCAGGGCTCTGATATTTGTTGCAATTGTTATAATGTCAGAGAAACAAAAATCTGGTTTTAAAAGATGTGACTGTGGACAAAAGATGTCCATCACTGATAATCATGTTTCTTGTGTGTACTGCTTGGGCCCACTACATTTACAAGAAGATTGCTCTATCTGCCATTCCTTCAGTGGCAGGGTTTTATTAGAGAGGCAAAGGAAATTGGTCGATAGAGGGCTGTTGAAGCCAGATTTCCAAGAAGCTTTAGACAAGACTGACCAGACCTTCAAGTCCTCGAAGGGGTCGAAGTCTTCTAAGGTGTCATCGGAGCATAAGTCTTCTGTTCCGAGCACCTCTGGGAAGACTCGGTCACCGGCTCCACAGCCTTCGGAGCCGTGCACCGAGATCTTACCTCGGAGCCAAGTCATTGTGTTGGAGCCGATGTCAGAGATTTTAAAGTCCCCAATCCTTAAGTCGGTGGCTTCTTCAGCTCCTTAGACCTGTTCTTCCGGTACCCTTTCCAACATCGATGTGGACCGTGTGGTGCAGAGACTTTTGGTGAACCTGGCCCTGGCCAAATTGCTTTCAGCTTCGACCCAGTTGGCTTCAAAGCCTATGACACCCCCTACTACTATATCTGCTCCTCCTCCGAGGCGAGTTGAGCCTTCGAAGCTGGAAAGAGAGGATCCGATAGTGGTGGAACCCTTGGAGCCGAGGCCTGTTCCAGTGCCCTCTGCTCCGTCGACCTTGACATCTTCGGTTCCGATCGAAGAGTCTCGGAGCCGACACTCTCTCGCTGGTTCTGGGGGAGAGAGTCGAACCGACCCTTCGGTTTCGACTCTCCCTCTCAGGGCTTCGGCACAGATGAGTTCGGCTCTGTCCTCTGGTTCGGAGCCTGTGATTTCGGCCCCTGGGAGGTTGCCATCGTCTTTGGATCCGGCAGACTCCTTGGGTCAGGAAACCGGTGCCTTCAATGCCATGAGGAGGGTCATGTCTGCTAAGACCCTTACCTCTTCGGATCTTTCCTCTTCCTCCCCTAAAGGGCCACGTTCTGTCCCTACACCACAGGTTCCCACCAAGCGTCAAGACCCATAGCCTCAGGTAACCCCATTGGGTGACCCCTGCTTTACTGAGACTTCACCAGATGCCCCCACTAATGAAGTCCCCAGAAAAAGACTGTGCAAGAAGAGGCATTTAGATTCCCGTCAGGAATCCTTAACATCAAACACCGACTTAGAGGAATCAGAAGGGTCCCCACGGTCCTCCTCTGAGGATGTCTCATTTGCAGACATCCTGGAAATATTAAGGCAGAGGGGTGACTGGCAGTCCCTTACTCCTACTAAGGATGAGTCTGTGCTCCTTAAGGCCTTTGGGTCTCAACCTTCCACCTCCTGGGTTACTCCGCCCTTTGACGAATTAATGGACTTGGTCGCCAAGGGCGGGAGTCTCCTGATTCCATGGAACCGGTCCCTCGGAGGCCCAACAAATTTATCACCTCCCCTCAAGGCAGGTCTTTTCTTACGAAGGGAGTCCCCATTGATGCCATGGTGGTGGTGGTGGCGGCCACCAAGAAAGTGATGTCAGAAACCTCTTCTTCTGTTCATCCTCCTAATAAGGACTTTAGGACTATGGACAGATACGGGAAACGCATCTTTAGATGTTAAGTTGTCTATTTCGCCTTCATTCTTGCTGTTTGGGATTGGAGCCGATCCTCTGCTCCGACTCGGCCATCTTCAATAGCTCGAGAGCTGTTTACTGGCTTGAGGCTACCCCTCATCCCATGATGCCTAGCGACAGCTACCCAGATCTCGTTTGCTGCTTCAGCTGCGAGGTATGTCGTTTTCTGGCTCAGGCTTGTACTTTTCAATTTTTTTGTGTAAAAATATTCTCTTAGACCCCTTAAACTAATAGATATTTTACTGTTCTTAGTTTTATTCTTTACGTGTTGTTGAAATACTTAATTCCTCTTAGTTTCCCTTTTATTTACAACTCGTTTAAGTTAGAGAGTTCTCCCCCCCCCCCCTCTCTAGGATAGCCGTTTAACTTAGAGGCTTTCTTTTCCTGTTTTTTGCTATCTTTAAAAACAAAAAAAAAAGAAAGCGATTGTATTTTTATAGGTGTATCTTGTTTAGAATAGTACTTATTTGTGTGTCTGTGTTTACCTTGTGGTACTTAGTTGTTTTGTAGTTGGGTCATGTCTAAGGAAGTTAAAGTATCTGGCTTTAAGAAGTGTGACTCATGCTGTCAGAAAATGTCTGACAGATGGGCACATTAGCTGCGTTTATTGTTTGGGTGCTGTTCACATGCAGGACTCCTTTAGTCCAAGGGTCCTGCAGGAGCGTAAGAACAAATTGATCCTTAGGGGTCTGTTAAAGCCTTAGGATTCACCGGCAAAGAGTTCCCAGCCAGTGAAATCCCCAAAATCCACTAAACCGTCGGCTCCACCTTTGGAGCTGACTCCTGTACAGGATTTGCCGAGTATGTCTGTTCTGGCTGGCACCGACAAGACAACCCCTCCATCGGCTCCATTGAATGTTACGGAGCCATCTCTGAGCCATAAGAGGCTGAGGTCCCCTTCATTAGAGTCAGTTCATTCGGCTCCTCGGTCTCCATTATTGCAAAGTGAACATAGCCACCATTCATCACACTCCTCTTGATCCTTTAGGCTGTCGGATCGTGATGTGGAGAGAGTAATAAGCAGGTTGCTTAAATCACAGGCACTAGCAAAATTGTCTAGCCCTCCTCAACAGGTATCGGCTCCATCCACCACCTCTTCTATTCCCCCTTCGACTCCATTGAGTTCGGGGCCGGAGTTCATTGGTGTCCGAGTAGTGGAACCGTCGGCTCCGATCACCATCTCTCCTTCGGTTCCGACTTCAGCTCTGATTACCTCGATAGTCCCTTCGATTGAGGAATCTGGATGCCGGGGCTCCCTCGTCAGCTCCGAGGGGGCGAGTGGCATCGGACCCTTTTCCGACCCCGTTCTCCCTCTCGGAGCATCGGCGCATGTGAGCTTGGCTCCAACATCGGCCTCAGAGCAGTCCCTCTCGCCGCGGAGAAAGATTCCTATTTCTTCGGAACTGGAGCTTTCCCTGCCTCGAGGCAGGGACGCCTTTGAAGTCATGCGGAGTGTGCTGTCCCCCGAGACAACATCACTACCAGCCCCACCGGCTCCATCCCCCGTAGTGTCTCTGCCAAACTCTGCCTCCTCCAGACCCCAAGCGTAGGGAACCGATGCCCCAGGACACACCATTGGGTATTTCCTCTTTTTCCGAGGCCTTCCCTGATCGCTCAGAGGAGCCCCCTCAGAAGAAGAAGTGCAAGAGGAAGCACATTGACTCCCCTGAGTTTGTCACTACTGATACAGACTTAGATGAATCAGAAGGATCCCCCTCTGAAGATGTTTCCTTTTCGGACATCCTGGAAATGCTTAGGCAGAGGGGGAACTGGAATTCCGTAGCCCCTACCAAGGATGAGTCTGTATTCCTGGATGCTTTCGGTTCCCGACCTTCCACCTTCTGGGTTTCTCCTCCTTTCTACCCACTTATGCCTGTAGTGGCTCGAAAGGCTTGGTCAGCTCCGGACACAGTGGAACCAACTCCGAGGAGACCTGGTAAATTTATTTACAGCCCCCTAGGATAAGCAATTCCTTTCTAAAGGTGTGCCCGTTGATGCCATGGTGATAGCAACAGCCACCAAAAAAGAGTTAGTGGAGATCTGTTCATCCCCCTAACAAGGAGTCTAGGACCATGGACAGGTACAGAAAACGAATGTTTGCTTCAGCGACCTTCTCCATGAGGTCCCTGAATTATCTATGTCATTTTACTCGCCTTCAAAGGGATCTCCATAAAGAGCTTGGAGATGCCCTTCAAGATCCTACAGCTGAGGGAGTACAAGCTAAAGTAGCATCCCAGCTAGCGACTCTTAATTCTGTAGTTAACTCCTCCATGAGGCTCATTTCCTATGCAGCCGATGGAGCGAGTAGAGCCACGGGAACGGGTGTGGCCCTCAGGAGGCATGCTTGGATGCGGCTGTGTCACTTTGCGGAACCCTTTCGAGCGTCCTTCACCAATACCCCCTTTGATGGCTCCTTTCTCTTTGGGCCACAGGTGAAAGACACGTTGACTAGGTGTGAGCAAGAAGGCAAGACTCTCTGTGCTGTGGGAGTCCATTTTTCCACTCCCTCTAGACCTTACCCCAAGGGTCAGAAGAGTGGAAAGATGTGGTTCTGCAAATCTCAGGGAGCCTTGCCTGATGCACGTAGTGCTTTTTCCTCCAGAGGCAGAGGGGGAAACAACAATAATAGATGCAGCCCTCATGGCAGAGGGGGTCCGCAGAACCAGGGCAACAGAGAATCCTTCTCTGACAAGCCCTTCCAGCATCCCTGAAGGGTTGCCCGGCTGCTCACCTCTGGAGGCAGTCGGGGGAAGACGTTTGCTGTACCCAAAAGACAGATGGGTACTGTCCATTATATCCGGAGGTTACAAAATTCCCTTCCATCAATCCCCCTTACAGTCAAAGAAGGCCTTTCCAGATGTTCCACCCAATCTGAAAGAGCAAGCAGTAATAGAAGTTTCAAAACTGCTAGAAAAAAGAGCCATCCAGGAAGTCCCCGCAGACCAGCACAGATCCGGAACTTACTCAAGGTTCTTTTTGGTACCAAAAAAGACAGGGGACTGGAGACTGATTCTGGATCTCAGCAGACTAAACAAATCTGTACAACGAACAAAGTTTCGGATGGTCACGCTACAGTCCATTCTACCCTTCCTGGGTCAGGACAATTGGATGTGCTTGATAGAGCTTCAGGATGCGTACTACCATATCAAGATGGACAGATGCTCCAGGACATTTCTTCGCTTTTGGGTAGGGGCCAGTCATTACCAGTTCAGAGCTCTGCCCTTTGGTCTCACCATAGCCCCCAGGTTGTTCACCAAATGTATGGCAGTGGTCATGGCTCACCTGAGACGTCAAGGATTCCAGGTGTTTCCATATCTAGACGACTGACTCCTCACTGCTACCACCAGGCATCAACTCTTACAAGAGCTGGATTATACAATCATATCTTGCACCCAGCTAGGTATTACAATAAATTTCGAAAAATCTGCCTTGTTGCCCTGTCAGTCTATCACTTATATAGGAGCAGAATTAAACACAAGGGAAATGTTCGCAAGGTTACCACTGGAAAGAGTGTCCACAATTCGTCAACAAGTGCAGATCCTAATGCAGAGCAAAAGGATCCAAGTCAGGTATGTCCAATCTCTGACCTCCATGGCAGTTGCCATTCTTCTACTTCCATTAGCGCGTTTCCACATGAGAATTCAGTGGCTTCTTTTCACGCAGTGGTCTTTCCAGGAGCTACCCATGACTCTCATGATCCTGATCATGGAGGCATGCAAAAGGCACCTTTCTTGGTGGATGGTCTCCCCATTAGTGACTCAGGGCAGACCTTTCATACAGCCCCCTCCGGTAGCCACAGTGACTACAGACGCCTCCCTTATAGGGTGGTGGGGGGCATTATCTGAGCAGGACAGTCTAAGGCACTTGGCAACCGCACGAGTACCATCTGCACATAAATGTCCTAGAAATGAGAGCCGTGCTCCTAGCGTTGCAAGCCCTTCAAGACTCTCTTCCTTCCTGGACCATTGCAATTCAAACAGACAACATGTCAGTGGTGTGGTACATCAACAAGCAGGGCGGAACCAGATCCTACCCCCTGTGTCGAGAAGCACTCAGATTTTGGCAGTGAGCAATTTCCTCCCAACATTTTCTGATTGCGACGCAAATCCCTGGGAGATCCAATGTCATAGCGGACAGGCTCAGTAGAGCTATCCTCATGCCTCACGAGTGGTCTCTGAATCAGGAAGTTGCGGATCTTATCTTCCGCAAATGGGGACAGCCTTGTTGCGATCTTTTTGCCACTCCTTTCAACAGCAAATGCAGCAACTACTTCTCCCTTCTTCCGCTTCCAGGTCACATACCCAGAGACGCCCTAGTCCACGATTGGCCACAGGGACTTCTTTATGCCTTTCCTCCATTTCCCCTGATACCGAAACTCATACAGAAAGCAAAATCGTTGGGTTGCAAAATGATCCTCATTGCCCCCCTACTGGCCTCGACAGATATGGTTCCCGTTCCTGCACCATTACCTTCTCGATCAGCCCTGGACTCTGGATCCCGATTCCAGATCTCCTGATTCATCAGTCAGGCTAATTGCATCAATTCCTCCAAACTCTCCAGCTCACAACTTGGTTGCTGCACTTCCAACCTTAGTCAGGCTTCCCAGCATTTCCCCAGCAGTCCACGAGATTATCTCTTCCTCTCATAAGTCTACAACGAGAAAAACATGCTAGCAAATGGAAACTTTTTTTTGTTGGGCAGAGTCTAGGAATGTGGATCCCTTCTCAG
This sequence comes from Protopterus annectens, assembly GCF_019279795.1. Classification (NCBI taxonomy): domain Eukaryota; kingdom Metazoa; phylum Chordata; order Ceratodontiformes; family Protopteridae; genus Protopterus; species Protopterus annectens. Next base: position 225,726,003 of record NC_056746.1, read on the forward strand.
CCCCAGTCCACAAAATTCTGGAATTCCTAGCACAACTTTTTCACTCTGGGGCCGCTTCTGCTACGATTAGGGTACAATTAGCAGCCATTTCTAATTTTCATCGTTTTGACAAATTCTAACATCATGTCTCATAAGCTCTGTAAAGCTTTTTTGAGAGGAACATCTCTTCTTAGACCTCCAGTGAGAGATCCCCCTCCTCCTTGGGACCTTAATTTAGTCCTAACTTCCTTAATTATGCCTCCTTTTGAACCAGCAGCTTCCTGCTCCATCAAGTTTCTGTGCTGGAAGACACTTTTTCTGGTTGCCATCACTTCAGCTAGGTGTGTCTCAGAACTTCAAGCACTATGTGTTCGTCGTCCCTACGCAGTGTTTCACAAGGACAGAGTTGCTCTAAGGACTAATCCTTTGTTTCTTCCTAAAGTCTGCTCAGAAAATAATTTAAATCAATCTGTAGATCTCCCTGTGTCCTTCCCAAATCATAGCAGCAAGGCAGAGTACAAGCTTCACCAATTGGACATTCATAGACAATTGCATTTTTACCTACATAGAACTAAAGAAATAAGAAAGTTGGACCAATTATTCCTTTCTTATGCCTTAAACAAACAAGGTTTCCCAGTTTCCAAAGTGACCTTATCCAGATGGTTGTCCCACACTAACTATTACTTTTATTTACCAGTTAAGGAATAAAGAGTTACCAACTAAACTGAAAGGTCATTCTACTAGGGCGTTAGCCACTTCCGTAGCTTTTCAGTCTAGGTTGCCCATGGATTCCATCTGTGCAGCTGCCATGTGGGCAAACACTCATACCTTTATTTCTCATTACAAGGTGGATATGGTCTCCCGGAGCAGAGCTGACTTTGATTCCACTGTTCTGAAGAGTCTGTTCCACTGAGCCACCCAGGATGTTAGCTGCTAGGGATGCTGTCCCAAACAGCAAGAATGAAGGCGAGATAGACAACTTAACATTACGAAGTTATGTACCTACCATAACGTTCCATGTTAGTTGTCTTCATCTCGCCTTCTTTCTTGCGTCCCTCCCTCTGTCCCCCGTCCTAGTGGATCGAGAGGAGTCCTTCTCACTGGCTGAGTATTCTTTATTGTTACTCTTCTGCCTAGGTCTTCCTAACCTATTCTAGTTTTTAGGATGTATGGAACAACCAGTTTTTTGTTAACTGGTTTCTCTCATATTATGTCTGGGATTAGCTATTTCAAACGAGATCTGGGTAGCTGTCGCTAGGCATCATGGGATAAGGGGTAGCCTCAAGCCAGTAAACAGCTCTCGAGCTATTGAAGATGGCCGAGTCGGAGCTGAGGATCGGCTCCGATCCCAAACAGCAAGAAAGAAGGCAAGATGAAGACAACTAACATGGAATGTTATGGTAGGTACATAACTTCTTATTCTGCGACATTTGCAATGAGATCGCTCAACTATTTGACCCACTTTGCTCGTCTTCAATGAGATCTCCTCAAAGAGCCTGGAGATACTCTACAGGCCAAAACAGATGATGCAGTTTCAGACAAAGTAACGGCACAGCTTAACACCCTTAATTCTGTTGTGAACTCGTCCGTGCGGCTTATTTCTTATGCAGCCGATGGATCAAGACGGGCAGCAGGTTCAGCGATAGCTCTGCGTAGACAATTCTGGATGCACTGATGCTCCTTTGCAGAAGCCTTCAAGTCTTCTTTTGTGAATACCCCATTTGATGGCTCTTCCTTGTTTGGGCCTAAAGTCAAGGAGACGCTCACTAGGTGTGAGCAGGAAGGAAAGACTCTATCTGCCATAGGAGTCCATTTTTCCACCTTCACTAGACCATACCCCAAAGGGCAAAAAGGTGGAAAAATGTGGTTCCGAGAGTCCCAAGGAGCTTTCCAGAACACACGTAGTGAATCCCTTCCAGGGGCAGAGGAGGGGGTTATAATGGTAGATGCTGCCCAGGTGGCAGAGGGGGTCCGCAGAACCAGGGTGACAGGGAGCAGTTCCTTGGCAAGCCCTATTAGCACTCCTGAAAGGAGGCCCGACCGTCCTGCTCTGGAGGCAGTCAGGGATCTTTTAGCTTTATACCTAGACACCTGGCTAGGAATTGCATCAGATTCTTGGGTAAAAGGCATAATTACCAGAGGTTACATCATTCCCTTTTCAGAATCCCCTTCCATTCGTACAAGAATCCCAGATGTTCCACCCAGTCTGCAGACTCTAGCAACCAAAAAAAAAAAGAGTCATCCAGCCAGTCCCAGCAGACCAGATAGGATCGGGAACTTACTCTAGGTTCTTTTTAGTTCCAAAGAAAACAGGGGACTGGAGGCCCATTTTAGACCTCAGCAAGCTAAACACCTTTGTCAAAAAGGAAAAGTTCCGGATGGTCATGCTTCAGTCGATACTTCAGTTTCTCTAAACGGGTGATTGGATGTGCTATATAGATGTCAAGGATGCGTACTACCACAACAAAATGGCCAGGCCATCCAGAGATCACTTACGTTTCCGGCTGGGGGCCAGTCACTGCCAATTCCGAGCTCTGCCCTTTGGTCTCACCACAGCCCCCCCAGAGTGTTCACCAAATGTATGGCAGTGGTCATGGCTCACCTGAGACATTTAGGATTTAGGGTGTTTCCATATCTCAACGACTGGCTCCTCACCGCCACCACCAGGCATCAACTAATTTGTGCCAGAGATTACACTATCAACCTGTGTTCCAGGTTGGGCATAACATTAAATTTTGAAAAATCTGCTTTATTGCCATCGCAGCATATTTCCTTTATAGGAGCAGATCTAGACACCACCACCTCCCTGGTCAGATTGCTCTAGACAGAGTAATATCTTTGCGAATTTAAGTGTCCCAGTTGTTAATGGAAAGGAGAGTTCCGGCATTCCAGGTCCTGAAGCTGCTAGGCACCATGGCAGCTACACTTATAGCGGTTCCTCTGGGACGAATGCACATGAGGATACTCCAATGGCTACTATTCACACAGTGGTCTTATCAACAGCTTCCAATGTCACACAAGATTATTCTGACAAATGCTTGCAAAAAGGACCTTCTTTGGTGGTTGAACAGCCACCATGTTACTGTAGATCGCCCATTTATACTTCCCCCTCCCACAGCCACAGTGACCACGGATGCTTCCCCGATAGGGTGGGGGGGGCTAGTTCAGGGATAAACTGTCCAAGGCACTTGGTCAGACATGGAATCTCATTTGCACATCAATGTCTTAGAGTTGAGAGCAGTGTTTCTAGCGTTGCAACACTTTCACAACTCTCTACCTCGAGAGACGATTGCAATACAGACAGACAACATGTCAGTAGTCTGGTACATCAACAAGCAAGGAGGAACCAAGTCTTACCCCTTATGCCGAGAGGCCCTGAGACTTTGGCAGTGTATATGTATCCACCAGGCGCTTTCTGATAGCAACGCACATACCCGGATCATCCGTGATAGCGGACAAACTGAGCAGAGCCATTCTGTTGCCCCACAAGTGGTCCTTCAAAGAACGAGTGGCGGAAAGGATATTCCGTAGATGGGGCCAGCCTTGCTGCGACCTTTTTGCATCCCTGCTGAATGCAAAATGCAGAAGCTACTTCGCCCTGTACCCCCCACTGGGGGACAACCCAAGGGACTCTCTTGTACACGATTGGCCCTCGGGTCTCCTATATGCCTTCCCTCCAATTCCCAGATTCTTACAGAAAGCCAAAAGCCTGGGAAGGACTGTTATTCTAATAGCCCCGTTTTGGCCTCGGCAGATAAGGTTCCCCTTCCTACAGCAATACGAAGAACCTTGGGTTCTGGACCCAGTGCCAGACCTTCTGACTCATTTGTTGGGAGTTCTTCACCCCTCTCTTGTCTCCCTCAGACTGACAGCTTGGCTGCTGCACTTCCCAACCTAGCCAGGTCATATGATTTGTCTCCAGCAGTTCAACATATTTTAGTTTAGTCTCACAGTCTCCACCAGGAAACTTTATAATAGCAAATGGAGGCGATTTGCTTATTGGGCTTCTCAGCATGGTGTTGATCCCTATGTTGCCCCTATTCATAGTATTCTGGAATTCTTCACTTTGCTCTTTCACAATGGTGCTGCAGCTTCTACAATAAGGGTTCAATTATTTGCTATATCTAATTTCCATGTGGGATGCAGTGGCGCAAACATTATGTCACACAGATTATGTAAAGCCTTTTTGAAAGGGACTCATCATCTTAGGCCACCTATCAGACATCCTGTTACTCCCTGGAATCTGAATTTGGTGCTTTACCAACTCATTCTTCCACCTTTTGAGCCTGCATCATCTTGTCCTTTGAAGTTTCTTTCTTGGAAGACAATTTTCCTAGTGGCTATTACTTCGGCTCGTAGAGTTTCTCAACTGCAAGCACTTTCTATCAGGCCCCCATATCTAGTCTTTCACCCAGACAGAGTGTCTTTAAGAACGAATCCTACCTTTCTTCCTAAGGTCTGCTCCGAGGCAAATTTGAACCAGTCTATTGACCTTCCTACTTTTATCAGACATCATACTAGTAGAATGGAGTACATGTTACATAAGCTTGATGTTCACAGACAGTTGAGGTTTTACTTAGAACAAAAGAATTTAGGAAATCTGATCAACTATTCGTCTCCTATGCAGACAATAAGAAAGGTTTGTCGGTATCCAAAGTTACATTGTCCAAATGGATCGCTGACTGCATAAAACTTGCATTTTCTTCAGCTAAACAACCTTTAGAACGTGAGATGAAAGCTCATTCTACCAGGGCTGCTTCTACATCTTTAGCCCACGCAGCCCATCTACCTTTGGACACCATTTGTGCAGCTGCTACCTGGTCCAAACCTCATACATTTATCACTCATTACAAAGTGGACAGGGCCTCCTGGGACAGGGCTTCCTTTGGTTCCACCATTCTCAGGAATATACTCCTGTGAGCCGCCCAGGATTAGGGTGCTTGGGACGCTACCCACGTGAAAAGAACAAATGGTGAGATTGAACAACTTCACATAAAGAAGTTATGTTCTTACCATAACGTTCCATGTGAGTTGTTTATCTCGCCTTTGCTCTTACACTCCATCTCACCTTCCCCCTCCAGGTTATGGAAGAACAGGTATGACTGGTGGTCTGGTTGGTCTTGCTCATGTCCTTCTTTCCAGCCAGATTATTGTTTAGCTATTGTAAATAGTTATGTTCTTTGTACATTGTTTATAATTGGTTGCTTAGTGTGTTTTGTATTGCTGGTTTAGCAAACTAGATCTGGGGTGGGTAGGAGAACATCATGGGGGATAGGGGCTGTGCCTCGAGCTAACTCAAAGATCTTGAGCTTGGAAAGCGGCCAACTCGGAGCCGATGGATCGGCTCCGAACCCACGTGTAAAGAACAAAGGCGGAATGAACAACTCACATGGAACGTTATAGGTTCATAGGTTCATACTAGGCTATCTGCCCAAGGGCATTTATAAGCCTAGCCCATAGTTATTTGGCTTTCGCCACCCCTTTAGTTTGAATAAAACTATGTCTATTTTTTTGCTGTGCCTCTGTCAAGCAGTGACACTGAAGTAATCCCTGGGGTATATCTGCAATCCCCCATCCATTGGTCAAGATTCCTCTTGAACAAGGCCAGCGAGGTGCTCTGCCTCACATGTACCGGGATTTTGTTCCACAGCATAGGGAGTCTCTGGGTGATGAATCTGTCCCTCCAGCATGTTCTATTAATAACCGTGTCAAGGTTTAAGTCTCCCGCCCTTGTGGTTTTGAGGGATCTAGATTTTTTGAGGTGAAGCATATTCATCAAATCAGGGTTTGACATGGCCTTATATGTCAGGCACAGGTCACCTCTGAGCAAGCGGTATGAGACTGAATAGAGCTGGAGTTCTTTCAGTCGGGCAGCATAAGACATATTTTTGAGACCCTTTATCCTTTTGGTGAGGAACTTTTGGGGCCTTTCCAGCTGCTGCAGGTGTCGGGTCAGATACATTCGAATGGGGCATTGTACTCAATCATAGGTCTAATGAGTGATGAGTACAGGGGACGATGACCTCCCTTGATCTAGATGTGAATCCCTTCATGATCAGGTGGGCAATGTAGAAGGTTTTCCTAACTACTTTAGCAACATGAGTGTCAAACGAAAGACTACTGTCAACCTGGGTCCCCAGATCCCTGATGACTTCTTCTGTGCTCAGTGGATTGCCACCTATATGGTAGCTAGGGGTAACCTTGTTTTTCCCGAAGGGTATGACTATGCATTTCTTGGCATTTAACTTTAGGCCATGGCTCTGGCACCAGTTATCCGTTTCTGTGAGGCCCTTCTGAAGGATATCTGTGTCAGATGTGTTTTCGACTATGGCGCCCAGTTTGCAGTCATCTGCAAACTTTGTCAGCCATAACCCTCCTGTGTTTGCATGTACTTCAGAAAAGTAGATGCCGAACAAGAGTGGACCCAGGACTGAGCCCTGTGGGACACCACTTGTGACAGGCTTTGAGTCTGACATGGCTCCAGCAACTCTGACCTTGTGGGTTCTGTCACTTAGCCAGTTTGCAACCCATCTTGTGATGTATGGGTTTACATTCAAGCTGATGAGTTTTTCGATGATACCTGAGTGGGGTATTGTGTCGAAGGCCTTTGCCAGGTCAAGGTAGGCTGTATGGACTGCCTTTCCTCATCAATGGCCTTGGTGACTGTCTCAAAAAGTCAACCAAGTTTAAAAGGCATGATCTGCCTTTGACAAAGCCAAACTGGGTTGGATCCAAAGTCTGCAAGTTCCCTATGTCTTTATTTATGAGTTCCATTATGATCCTCTCCATGGCTTTGCAGATAAGGCTTGTCAGGCTAATGGGACGGTAATTTCCAGGGTCGGTGGAGGCACCGCCCTTGTGAAGTGGGACCACAGTCGCCGTGCGCCACTCCTTGGGTACGTATCCTGAGGTGAGGCTAAGATTAAACAGCTGTCCTAACTGCGGGTTTAATTCCTCATTGAGTTGATGGAGCACACAGCCGGGGACACCATCCGGTCCCATGGATGCTGTGTTTTTTGCTTTGGAGAGAGCAGTTTTCACCTGGGCGTTGGAGATGTTTGGGGGCTACAATCCTCTGGTATAGATATCTCTCCTTTTGGGCAGAAGTTTGCACTGAACCTGTCAGCCAGTATGTTGGCAATGTGTGTAGGTTCAGTAATCTTCACATCATTTTGAACTAATTCTGAGCATATCTGGGAGTTTCCTCCTAGGTTTCTAACATAGCTAAAGAAGGCCTTATGATTGTCTTTGAGTCCTTGGCGATTTTTCTCTCAAAATTTGCCTTGGATGATTTTATGAGAGCTCTTAGTTTTTACTTATAATGATCAAAGGTGTCTTACCTTTCAAGGATTTTGCTCTATCTTGTAGTAGCTTCCTCCTTTTGTTGTAGAGCTTGTTTATGGCTGGGGTCCACCAGACTGGACGCTTGCCTTTGGTACAAAGAGTCTTAGTTTTGTCTGGGATTGCCTGATCCATGCAGTCCTGTAGGTGCTGGTAGAAGGCATTTGTAAGTGATTCAGCGGTTTGAGTAATGTTTACCACTGGCTCAGGGGCCTTAAAGGAGACCACACTAGTTTTCAGAAGTGTGAAGTCGGCTTTTGAGAAGTTTTTCACTGTGGTCTTTTTTATTTCAGGTGGGGGCAGAATGAGGACCTCCAGCGAGATTAGTTTATGATCTGATCTCACCAGTGAGGGGTATACTTTCGGTGTTGAACATTGTGATCCCATGTTCGTGATGATGAGATCAAGTATGTTTTCTCCTCTTGTGGGGATGGTGACTAGTTGTTCCATGGCATTTGAGTTTATGAACTCCAGGAACCTTTGGGCTAGAGTGTTTGGGCTTGAGTAGTGTTCCCAGTCTATATTAGGGTAGTTGAAGTCACCTAGTATGATGGTGTTTGGAGATACATTTATCCCCTCCATTGTTTTCAGGAAGGCCATGTGAGGTTCCTGAGTTTGAGAGGGTGGCCTGTAACATGCTACAAATTGCAGAGCAATCTTGCCTATGGTTAATTGCACCTGGATGGTCTCCGATGCATCGTGCGTTGCCACCAACCTTGAGGTGTGGGTGTCCTTTATGAATATGGACACCCCCCCTCCTTTCTTGGTGTTGTCCGGATTTTGGGGCCGGAACGCATGATATGAGGTGAAACCTGCTAGTGCTGGGGTGCTCTCAGGAGCCTTGAACCAGGTTTCTGTCACAGCACAGACATCGATGTTCTCCATACTGGTAAGAACATAAGTTTGGTAAGTTATGGTAAGAACATAAGTTTTTTTTGCTTTCTTGATGCAGTCATCTTGTGGACTGTAAGGGAGGGTTAGCTTCTTTGATCTTTCTGGAAATCAAATGGATTTAGTCAGTCCTATTTCATGTGACTACTTTGCACTCACCACCAGTGAATTCACTGGATCGTTTTCTGTCCGGTGACAGTGATCAAGACAAAAAAAAGACAAGTGTGGCATCCAGGACTTCATGCATGGGTGGAAGATTAGTGAACACCTAAAAATAGCACTCTGAGCTGAGAGAACTGTAAAAACAGAAAAAAAAAATTATTCTGCAAAACTTATAGTAAGTGAAGCTAAGAGAGAAATCTATGATTTCCAGGAAACCCACTTGAGAAGGAAAATAAGAAGGAATACTGCAACAACTGAGAGTGTGAAATGACCTGAAAACCAACTGATACTGGCAGTAAGAATGATTTCATGTTCCACTTTAGACAAAAAATAGATCAAATGCATGTGGAAATATTTAAACTAGTAGAACTCCGTTAAATTGTATTGCTACTAGTAACAAGAAATTGCAGGAGATGGAACAGACTTTTTTTGTCCAAACATTCAGATGAACTTGGCAAAATCCATTTAAAAGAAAATAAAAATTTCAGAACAAGAGAGAAAATATGAAGAAATAACACAGAAATTCAGAGAACTAGAAAACAGAACTCATTGTAAAAATCTGTATTTCATGGTTATACTAGAGGAAGCAAAGAAGGTAAAGACTGTAAAGATATTATGATAAGCTGTATAAGCAAATGAATTGGGCTTTCCTCCAAGTTATTAAAATTGGGAGAGCACATGGAGTCAGTATACCACATGTAGGAACAAGGAAACAGCCCAGATGTATCTTAATCAAAGTAGAGTCATAACTTGGAGAAAAAATTTACTAAATAGAGGGGAAGAAATGAACTATCTTTGAAGTTTGGGAAGCAAGAATTTTTGTGACCAGTGATGTCTCAGCACAAACTTGATTTAGTACAACACTTTCAACGCCTCTATCAGAAAATGTAAGAAGATAAAGTGACCAAGCATTCAAAAATTTGAAGAAATGAAAAGAAGAAACACAGGTTAATGACTATGGTGAGGGCTCCTCTATCAGAGGAGAAATAAAGGAAAGAACAGTGTGTTTGTGACTATAGAGAAACTTCCCGCAAAGCCCTTCCCAGTCTTTTAAAGGAAAATGCAAGAGTGGCAAGAGAAGTACAGCAGTACTCAAAAGAAGTTAGAGGCTTTGTTAAAATGAAAGCCTAGATGTGCTATACAAAGGCAGTGAACATGAAAACAATGACTCTGCAACCGTTAAATGTTAAAATAATGGGTATGTTTTGAGTAAACTATGCGGCTGTTAAAACAGTAAGCAACTTGTTTAATAGTACTAAAAGAATAGATGCGCATGTAAAGGTTAAATATAGAATGCTATAGTATGATTTATTGGTCACTTGAGATTGCATCATTAATAAAACATGCAACAGAAATGGAAGGAGGCCATAATGCATGCAGGTTTTAGTATGTCTGAGCAGGTTTAAGTTGTAATTTGAGTTTGAGAAGGTTAGTAAGATGTCCTAAACTAAAACTTTACATAACTGAAATTTTATTTTTTTAGGCAAATAAGGATTTTACAGTTCACTGAAGTACTCCTTAAATGTTATAGTTTTATTTATGCAGTTATAATTAGAAAGTTTTCTTTTACACCTGGGTGCAGTTTAGCTATGGGACGGATCTCTAGGAGAATGGATGGGACATAAGTTTTGGCATAATGCTTGCAGGCACAAGATACAAAGTTTAATTTTTCACCTTTTGTTGTCACTGACTGGTCATTGGCTAAACATATAATAGTCTGCAGACTGATAGCATAGTACCTACATATGAAATACACACACACACCACACACATGTCTATGTACATTATATGTGTGTGTGTGTGTATATATATATATATATATATATATATATATATATATAGACACACACACACACACACACACACACACACCAATATTTTTTGAAGAAGTTCTTATTAAAAGAACGAAAGTGCTAAAGACTATGGTTCTGTGTCATTTATTTTGCCTAGTGTCTTGAGAGTTTTTCTGTTTTTAGTGTAGAAATTTTTTTCTCTCTCAGTTCTTCGATTTTTCATATCGTTTTTCCATATGTATACATTTTATATATATATATATATATATATATATATATATATATACATATATACATACACACACACACACGATAAATTATTCTGATAGACTAGTGAGGGAAATCTTCAATCAGATCACCAGTGATGGACAGTGAAAGGAGGGGAATATTGAAATTAGCAGTCTAGACTCCTAACAAGCCTGACCTTTTTGAAAATTAGTAAACTAAATACTCTAAAAGTTCTTAAAGATGTAATGGTGAAATGTAGAGCTGTATGCAAGGGGAAGGAAAATTAAGCCGGGAACAATGATTAGATATGTACTGCCATGGGTTTTATAAGTATTTGAACTAGGAAATAGGAATAAATGTTGGTGTGAGTATATTAAAAGGAAATAATAGAGTTGTGGATATAGTGCTATTTAATAGTGCTTTTATAAATGAAGAACTAGTTAGCTTCTTTTAGATTGGAGAGTAGAAGGTGTTAAATAAATCATATATAAGGGAAAATAAAACACAGCTAATTTCATCTGCTGGTAGGGAGTGGTAGCTCAAGAAAAGGAAGAGAAAAAGATAATTGTGTTTGCACATGTTTAAAATTTCATTGCTTAAAGGGAAAGAATTGTGAATGTCCTTCTATTTGTCTGTTGCAGTATTCTTTATAAGAGGGAGTTCTCCACTGTAGGCAGCCCATCGCCCAGTATACAAATGCCTTTCACTACTGTAGGTGCATGGTACGTCACATGTAGGCTACTGTCGTACATCAGCCCTAAAAGGGGAGTACAGTTGCACCAACCTCATAACTTGTCTGCCGCCATTCCAAACGCCACCTCGAATGTCAAGTCTGCTCGCTGAGTCATTAGCTGTGTTCCAGTGATTTTCTCAGATAAGTGCCCAACTGGGAAATTCTTTTTCTACTCTTTTGTGGTAGGGTTCATGTCATCAAAAAAGGCAAATGCCAGTGCGGAAGACAAATTCCACATAAAGATAGCCCTCTCCATTTTTTTCTGCCTAGGGGCCTACCCACGACCACAAATCTTGTCCCATTTGTCAGGCCGTCATGCGCAAGACTCTGAGGAGTAGACTTTCCACCTTAGCCATTTACTTGGAAAATCAGTGCTTAAAGTTGCTAGCTAGAAGAGAGATGGAGGGATCCTCGGGGCCCAAGGCAGAGTCAGTTACGAAGCAGAAGGCCAAAAACCAAGGCCTGAACCTTCTGCTGCACTTCTTACCACGGACATCTCTCCTGGGGTGGATGAGAGCCTGGAAATGCATATGGCCGAAGGCCCTAAGGAGATACTTCATATCCTTGTGCCGGTGGAAATTCACTCTGATATTATTGAATGTAGGCCTATGTCTGGGCGTTCTACACTATCTAGGGCAAACTTGCATCAAAAGAGGATGCAGAAGACTAAATGCTTCTCCCTCACTAAAAGCCGCCAAAGTGATTGGCAACAATCAACCAAAGCCTTTTCAAGGCTCTTATAGCCTTTAAGTCCCCTTTGGGTGTTTCAGTTCCTGACCCTCCTCTGCACTGGTTCCCCCACATAAAAGGGTTAGGGAAGAGGTTTCATTAGAGGAAAAGGTATCCTCAGAAGATGAATCTCTGGCGTATTTCTCACAGATCCCCTCCCCATTAGATTATGCCTCCCCAGAGGAGGACTCCAATGGGGCTGACTCACCCATGGAAAAAGTTTCATTTGAAGAGATTTTGGTCAAAATGAGGGGTCATTTTACATGGGATAGCACTCTGGTATCTGAACTGCCAAACAGATAATGCGATCTTCTACAGGTGGAATGCCCTAGTCCTTCAGCTCTTCCGTCTACGTTGCCTGCATTTCTAGATGCCTTTGCATCCACCTCCCAGACCCCAGATTTCCGGCCTCTTACTCCTAAGAAGCCTGACCGATTTTACAAGGTACCTGAGGACTGTAAGTTCTTGTTCAGATGTCCTTCAGCAGATCCATCTGCTTTTTCTGTGGCTTTAGACAAACCATCCAGGTTACTACCTTCAACCTCTCTCCTTCCCTCAGATAAGGACAGCAGGATCCTGAAAAGGCTGGGCAAGAAAGAGTACACTTCTGCCACCTTGGCATTTAGGGCCATTAATTGTAAAACTCACAAGACCAGATTTGCCATAGAGCTTCTGTCTCAGGTCTCTCAGGTAATTTCTGATTTGCCTGATTCAGAGAAAAAGACTTTGGCTACATCCGTATGTAGAGCCTCCTCTCAAGTAACCCGCCACTCCGTCAAATGTAGCTATGATGCTGCAGCGGTTTCTACCAGGACAGCTGCTTCTGGCTCTGTTTAAGGACATTCTCCTGATTAAGACTCCAGCCATTACCAGAGGAGATTGGATCTAAACTTTTGGATGCACTTTTGAACAGCTGTGTACTGTTTGGTCCTGCAGCTGTTATTTAAGTCACTGCAAGAAAAGGCTAAGGAATTGCAGGAACTGAAACATATTTTTGTTTCCCCAGTGCCTGAATTTCAATGATATTATCCAGCAAAATCAACTTTTGTATGTAGACACTCCCGCCCTCCACCAAAAAAAAAAAAAAAGAGTGGAAAGAGGCCTCAGCAGCCCAGGACGTCCCCTGCAACTACAGCTCAGAAGCATTCCTTTTCTGACAAACCTGGTTCTCTTCTGACTGCCCAAACCACCTCACCCACATTCCTCTTCCCCAGCTCATTTCTCTGTCTCTGCCAGTCCTGGAAAACATAACTCAAGACTCCTGGGTTCTCACTATCATTCAAAAAGGATAAGTTTTGATTTGGGACTCCCTACCTTCCTTCAGAGGCATCCCCCAAACACCAAGAGAACAGCTACCTTCCTTTCCAGAGGTATTGCTAGACATGTGGAGACAAGGGGCCATTCAGGAGGTTCCTCAAGACCAAAGAGAAAGAGGTTTTTACTCCAGAATGTTCCTAGTGCCCAGAAAGGGTGGTCCTTGAAGCCCCATTTTGGACCTTTCTCACCTAAACACCTTCCTGAAGATGCTCACTTTTCATATGTAAACACTTCAGACCTTGTTTCCCCTCATTCTACCACATGCCTTCTTGGCTTTCCTGGACATCAAAGATGCATACCTACACATTCTCATCCATCCCAGTTGCAGGAAATTTTTAATGTTTCTCTGTGGCTTCCTTGTGTTTTCAATTTTGTGCCTTGCCCTTTGGACTCTCTACTGCATCAAAGGTATTTACAAAATATCTAGCTCCTGTAATTGTCTACTGCAGGCTTCAGAGCATCCACGTTTTCCCTTATCTGGACAATCTCCTCTTTCTGGCAACCTTCCTGGAGATCGTACACCAAAACATCTGCTTTGTCATTTCCCTTCTACAAAGTCTGGGATTCACCGTAAACTACAAAAAATCCATTCTCATCCCCTTTCAAGATCACATCTTCCTGGGGTGCAGGATACAGACAGACCTCATGAGGGTCTCTGTTACTCCTCAGAAGACGCAGGACCTCATCTCCCATTTCCGAAGCCTTCTGCCTCTACCACATTTCAGCCAGACAGTTCCTTAGGGCTTTGGGCTTCGTGGCATCCACCATTTCAATGCTATTTCTGGCCAAACTTCACATGAGAAAATTCCAGTGGTTCCTAAATTCAGTTTTGATGCAGCAGTTGCATCCTCTGGAGTGTCCAATTCTTCTCATCCCCTCTCTGAAGGAGGAACTACAGTGGTGGAGCCAACAAGTGTCACTCACCCGGGACCCCCTTTGTACCTTCTGCCTCCACCTTAAGAGTTGTTCACAGATGACTGTTGTGGGCTGGGGAGCAGCCTTCGGACATTTGAAAATACAAGGGGTATGATCCACATCTCAACAAAGGGAATACATTATTGTAAGGAAGATGAGGGCTCTGCTACTTAGCCATTCAGAGCTTTCATCCACTCCTCCTCCAGGACCTTTAAATGTATTCACAAACAATATAATGGTCCTCTGGTATGTGAACAAGCAGAATGGTACCAAATCCTACCTACTATGCAGGCTTGCATTCAGGCTTGGGAGCTGGCTGTCCAATATCAGGTGACATTTCAGGGCAGTGTACATTCCATCCAGCCAGAATTGTATGGCAGACACCTTAAGCAGGTCCGTAACAAAGTCACATATGTGGATGCATCAAATGGATGTGTTTCTGGACATTGTGTAGCAGTGGTATATACCTCAAGTAGATCTGTTTGCCTTCCCCAGAAACAGACAGTTTCCACAATTTTGTGCCAGAGTTCCACATCCTCTGGTTTAGAAGGTGGACGCCCTCTCATTCTCGTGGAAGGGAATGTTTCCCTATGCATTCCCTCCGCTTCCACTCATTCCGAACGTCCTGTTCAAAATTCAGCAGGACAACCCAAAAATTTTGCTGGTGACTCCCTTTTGGCCAAGACAGCACTGGTTCCCTCTTCTGCGTTTAGCCAAGGGCAATTCCACAGGTTACATCACAGGGTGGGACCTACTCACACAAGACAAAGGAACTCTCATCCATCCCCACTTGTCTACCCTTCAGTTCACTCTGTGGGTGATGAGGTTTTAATTCCTTTTAGACACCTATTATCTGAGGACATGCTAAGTGTCCCGGAGGAGGCCAGGAAACCCAGTAGCAGAAACTCTTACCTATTTGAGTGGAAAAGGCATTCATTGTGGTATCTCTTACGAACCAGGATCCACTATCAGTGGAAGTCCCCTTGGTTCTTTCTTTTTTGTGAGATTTGCTCAGTGCTGGCTTGGCTTACTCTTCACTGAAAGCTTACATGTCAGCTATTTCTGCTTGTCTGCCTTTATCCCCCCTTTAGCTAGCAGATTTGAGGCTAAACAATTTCTTGAAGACGTCCTTTACATCAGGTCTATTTTACATGCTTGAAACACGAAAAACCCGAATCCGAATAGCGCGACACGTAAGGAGCGAATCGTGAGTACGTCGAACAAAGAAAACCGCAAAAGTGGAAATATTGAATTCGCATAGTTGGCCCGTCTGCGGTATAGCTCCGTAAGGTAAGTGTGCGATAGTTACGGACCTTAGGGTTAGGGAGGGGTTAAGGTAAGTGCATAGGTAGGTAGCGTATGTAAGGTTTTGTGTAGGTAATGTATGTAAGGTTTAGTGTGGGGTTTTGTTAAGTGTATGTGTGTGGAATATTTAGTTTGTTTGGGTATAGCTCCGTAGGGGAAGTGTGCGGTTGTTACAGACCTTAGGGGTAGGGAGAGGTTAAGGATAGTGCATAGATAGTTGCGTATGTGGGGTTAGTGTAGGGTTAGCAGTAGGGTTTTGGTGCTTTAATTTAGTGCTAGAAGTAGGGTTTTGGTTAATGTATGTATGTGTTTTTAGGTTCATAGATTAGTACTAGGCTAACTGCCCTTCTGGGTCATTTTAAGCCTAGCCAATTACCCCATGTGAGAATCAAACCCTGTACCTTGTGTCTGTAAGGCAAACATCTTAACCATTATGCCAACCCCCCCCCCCTTTTTGTGTTTGGGTAGGCACTGTGTTGCGGGTGGTGGGTTGGCCGACTATGACGGTTCATGGTTTTAAATTTCGCGCTTTAGTACGTTCAACATATTCGCGCTTTGCTCTTTCACATGTCACACTATTTGGATTCGTGTTTTATGTGTTTCGAGCGAATAAAGTAGACCCCTTCACATCAGACCTCCCAGGAAACCTCCTCCTCCTCCCTGGGGTCTTAATTTTGTACTCAAAAATTGACACTCCCTCCTTTGAGCCAGCTTCATCATCTTCCCTGCAACACTGCTCCTGGAAAACAGTACTTCTACTTGCTTTAACGTCAGCCAGATGTGTGTCTGAGCCAACAGGCCCTAATGGCCTCTCCCCTCTTTTTGGTTTTTCATAAAGACAGGGTGTCCTTGTGTACCAATCCTTCCTTTATGCCCAAGGTAGTCAGTGAGCTGTCACTCAACTAGTCCATTCATTTACCTACCTTCTTTCCTGCACCCTGGAATTCTACTGCGAAAGTGCTGCACACCCTGGATATGCATAGGCAACTTGAATTTTATTAAGACAAGACTAAACCTATCAGGAAAATCTGATGTTCTTCGTGTTTCACTGTTGCATTCATTACATTTGGGTTATCTGCCTGCAGGTAGCCCTCAGCCGGCCTGAATATCAAAGTCTTGGATTTCTGCGTAAGATGCTGTCTCTTCTTCCATGACGTCAGGTCGTCAGGGGTATAAAACATACGGCCGATGCCATTACATCAGTCTTTCTTGCTGTGTGGTGCCTGAAGCAGAAGCAGTTCGCAAGTGCCAGTCGGCCGACTCCTGAAATTTTCGTTTTTGAGTTTCAGAACCGAAGTCTTCAAAAAAGCTAAGTACCCCGTTGGGGATCCGTTTTCTTGCTCTTATCCGATGTCAGTAAAAGTTAACAGTTGTATTACTTGTGGAAAGCAAATACCTCATAAAGATTTTCATTCGTACCGCATTCCTTGCTTAGGCCCAGACCACGATGTCCCTCGCTGTCGGTTTTGTGCATTCTTTAACCCCTGGACTATTCGTCGTCAGTTTCTTTTTGCAGCAAATTATTTTGCTACTCTGTTTATTCAGAAATAGCTTTGGTACGCCATCCGACTATCAACATTCTGAAAAAACATAAAGATAAAGACAGAGACAGACCGCATAGGTCCAAAGCTGCCGACAATGCTTCCGTTAAGCTAGTCATCAGTTTGCCGGTACTCAGGTGTTTTCGCAGCACCTGATACCCACTACTTCAGATTCGCAGGTGTCTACTGAGACCCATTCTGAGTCCGGTATGCTGTGAGATGCTTCTTCGACTATGGAACCTGCGGATGTCTCTACCTTGGATGGGTCCGGAGCCGGCACCAGCTTTTGAGGGTGTATTCAGGCCTACTGACTTGCATTTCAAACCAACGCCATCTTCTTCTTCAAGGCCTAAAACTCGACCCACGCCTAGAAAACGGACGTCCAGACCGCATGGCCAGGCCCATATGCTTAGAAAACAAATGATAAGAATGGCTGAAGACCTTATTACTTTAATTAGGGGGAGCCAGCCTTCACCCTCTAAGAGACCTAGAACTGATTTTCCTTCTGATTTTTCTGATCAGGATTCTGAAATTTCTGTTTCTTCTGATTATCAGGATTTGCCTTTATCTACCTATGAGGATTCTGATGCAGAGGATTCCATTGCTTCTGCTTCCCCTCCAGAAGATTTTTCTTTTGGTGAAATGTTGCACTCTCTTAGGGAGCATTTCCATTGGAAAAGCCAGGATTACTCTGACTCCAAAAAGAGGCTTAGGGAATTCCTACTCCTCCCTCAACACAGGCCTTTAGCTATCCCTCCTGTCCTGGACATTGTAGATGATGCCTTCTTGGAATCCATCCCGGCCCCAGACACTTTACCTCCAGCTCCCAGGAAGCCTGACTGGTATTACAGAGTACCTGATTCTCACAGGTTCCTCTTCAATAATCCTACTGCTGACCCAGAGACCATTTCCCAAGGACCTAAAGGCATTAAGGCTACTACTGCCAAAAACCCTACCCCCTCTGATAGAGATTCCAGGGCCTTGGACAGATGGGGTAAGAAGGTATACACTTCTGCTACTTTGGCCATTAGGGCCTTAAACTGCCAGTTTCATATGTTAATGTATCAGCAGCATATTGTGGGTCTACTTAAACAGAAAATTATGTTGATTCCTGACTGTGCTGAAAATAAAGAATTACAGGATTTAATGCATTCTGCTGAACAAGTTGGTAAACATACTTTGCAATGTGGTTTTGACTCTTTAGAAGCATCTTGCAGGGCTGCTGTCACTGGGTCTGTACTTAGAAGGCATGCTTGGCTTAAGGTGCAAAATTTGCCAGATCATGTTAAAGCTAAATTACTGGATGCTCTCTTAAACCAAGACCGCCTGTTTGGCAACAAAGCAGAGTAAGTCCTTAAAAAGATGGAGGAAAAAGCTAAGTCTATGCAAACGGTTAAAGATTTCCTGCAAGTACAGCCTCCTAGATTTAGCAGGCATTGGCCTTCTAATAATTGGTCCTTTCCTGTCTCTTCCAAGCCTTCTCAGTCCAATCCCAGGAATAGCAGACCACCTAGGCTACAGTCGCAATGTACTCACAGGCCTAAGCAGTGGGGGGCTCCCACTTCCAAAGCTGGAAGTAGTAAGACACCCCCCTATGGAAAAATGTCACAATGACTTGACCTTAAACCTTCCAAGCTCTGCTCAACTGCCTGCTCCCTTAGGGGGAAAGATCGCCCTGCATGCAGAAAAACTGGGAACTCATTACCCAGGACAAATGGGTTTTAAATAGTTTTCCAAGGATACAGATTCCACTTCCACACCTTACCAACCCCAAACGGTTGGCCATACCTACCCCCGAATCAGTGGGCAGAGGATCAACAGCAGGTTCTCTCTTTTCTAAGTATCAGAGCTATTCAGCCTGTCCCAGCAGAAGAAAGGGGACAAGGTTTTTACTCTAGACTTTTCCTGGTACCCAGAAAAGACAGCTTCTGGCATCCTATCCTGGACCTCTCTATTCTAAACATCTTTTTGGTAATCCCAAAATTCAAAATGCTAACACTTCAATAGCTGCTTCCTATGCTAGGCAAAGATGCCTGGTTGGCAACCTTAGATTTAAAGGAAGCTTACCTGCACATTCCAATAAGGGAATCTTGCAGGAAATACCTACGCTTCAGAGCAGGCTTCATGCACTATCAGTTCTCTACACTTCCCTTTGGCTTATCTACTGCACCCAGGGTATTCACAAAGTGTCTAGCTCCAGTCATTGCATTTTGCAGGCAAAGAAATATTTAAATATACCCATAGCTGGACGATTGTCTAATTCTGGCAGAAAGCCAGGACATGCTACTAAAACATCTGGCATTTGTAAAGAAACCTCTAACCTCACTGGGGTACACCATAAACGAAAAGAAATCTCATCTAGTACCCTGCCAACAAATTGTATTCCTGGGAGCAAGCTTGAATACAACTTCGCAGATGGCTTACCTCACGCCAGAGAAACAAGTTTATTTGACAGCCTACTTCAAACTACTGGCCACAAAGACCCAGCTATCTGCAAAGAAAATCCTGCAAGCCCTGGGGTTCTTGGCCTCTCGCATTCTACTAATTCCATATGCAAGACTGCATATGAGGAAACTACAATGGTATCTAAAAAGCTTATGGTGTCAACATTCTCAGGACCTGGAATCAATAATTCCCATCATTCCTTGCATAAAGACAGAGTTCCTTTGGTGGGCAGTGGCCTGCTACCACAACAAGGGGCTTCCATTCACTCTACCCCCTGCCGCCAAAACCCTAACAACAGACGCATCAGACTATGCATGGGGGGCTCACTTGGCAGGGCAGTGCATTCAGGGTAAATGGAACCCGAGTCAGATGCACCTGCATATCAATCAAAAAGAAATGTTAGCTGTACAGAATTCCCTGACAGCCTTCAAGGACCACATTCTTCCAGGACACTTATTGGTAAAGACAGACAACACCACTGTTATGTCGTACATAAACAAGCAGGGTGGAACTCACCCGTACCCTCTCTGCAGACCAGACATGGCTCTATGGAACACAGCCATAATCTACCAAGTGCACCTACAAGCTCAATTCCTGCCAGGCAAGCTAAATTCACTGGCAGACAACCTAAGCAGAAATCTCATGGACCCACACGAGTGGAAACTGGAACCAAAGATATTCAACCTTTTGAGAAACAAATGGGGGAAATCCAGAGATAGACCTGTTTGCCTCCCCTCAGAACTACCAATTGGACAAATTCTGCACAAGGACTTCACACAGTCAAGCTTGGAAAGTGGATGCCCTGTCCTTCACCTGGAAAAGCCTCTCAGTTTATGCCTTTCCCCCTCTGCCTTTCCTCGCGAAATTTCTGCTAAAGATCAAACGGGACAAACCAAGGACAATACTGATTGCATCAGACTGGCTACGCCAACACTGGTACCCCCTCTTACGCAGTATGACACTGCTGGAACCATGGCACCTGCCTCAGACTCCTTCCCTGCTGTTCCAGCAGGAGGGCCAGATTCTGCACCCTCAACTTCAAACCCTGAACCTTGCAGCGTGGCTTATTCCTTGAGCTCTCCAATAACATCCCTCAGTAAGCAGGTGCTAGATGTCATTCTGGAGACAAGGAGGCCTAGTACTAGAAAATCCTATGCTGAAGAGTGGAAAAGATACTGTTCCTGGAACCAGACTCAGGGTATGGGCACAACGGTGCCCAGCTTACCGCATATTCTTCAGTACTTAATAGAGATGCTCCACAAGGGCCTTTCCTTCTCGTCAATTAAAATTCATGCCTCTGCCATTTCAGCTCATTATAATACTGAACCCCCCCCTCTTCTCCCACCCCCTGCTAAAGCAATTCCTCCGAGGGGCCAAAAATTTAAGACCCACAGGAGAGCCCCTACTCCGGACTGGGACCTTAACTTTGTATTGGAAAAGCACACTCTACCTCCTTTTGTGCCAGCTGCAACTGCAGAGTTGAAATTCCTTTCTTGGAAAACAGCCGTCCTTCTAGCCATCACTTCAGCAAGAAGAGTGTCTGAATTACAGGCACTCATCATATCTTCCATGTAGACAGGGTGTTCCACAGGACAAATCCTTCCTCTATGCCCAAGGTGGTGTCTAGTGCGGCCCTTAATCAGTCCATTCATTTGCCTATCTTTTTCCCAAATCCACTAAACAAAGGAGAACGGATATTGCACTCTTTGGACGTGCACAGGCAACTTAGATTTTATTTGGACAGGACTAAGCCTCACAGAAAATCTGAACAGCTGCTAGTTGGCTTTGCTGCAGGGGCAGAGGGGAAGGCCATTTCAAAGCAAACCATTTCTAAGTGGATAGCCCATTGCATTCATTTCTGCTATAAGCACCATGGAAAACCTACCCCACAAGGGGATAAGATCACATTCCACCAGGGCTGCATCTACCTCTACAGCCTTTCTCAGAGGTGTCCCTACCAGGGACATCCTAGAAGCTGCTACCTGGAGCTCTGTACATACATTCACCAAGCATTACCACATGCCTATTTTTTCAAAATCCAGAGCTGGTTTTGCCACTACAGTTTTGCAGGGCTTAATAGCTGGTCCTAATGCTCGCTAACCTCCTCCTCCCTTTGCTTTGGGACTCAATCCAAATGTAATGACTGCAACAGTGAAACACGAAGAACATAGTACAGTTGTGTACACTTACCATAAATGTAGATGTTCGAGTGTATTCACTGTTGCAGTCCTTGTTACCCTCCCTCCAGCCCCCTGACTTCTCCTGGCTATACTTATTTTTCTTGTTTAGTGTATTTCAGCTTTCTGGTGTATTTGATTTTTGTTGGAAGTGTAACCTAACACATAATTGCTTTCCATTATGGGGGCACCTGACATCTGGGGCAAGAAAAACTGATGTAATGGCGTCGGTTGCATGTGTTATACCCCTGATGACCTGACGTCATGGAAGAAAAGACAGCATCCGACGCAGGAATCCAAGACTTTGATATTCAGGCTGGCTAAGGGCTACCTGCAGGCAGATAACCCAAATATAATGACTGCAACAGTGAATACACTCGAACATCTGCATTTATGGTAAGTGTACACAAATGTACTTTTCCTATTATTGCAGGGCTCTTGGATTGTCTATTTCCAAGAAGACTATTTCTACTTGGATTTCTGAAGCAATTTTGTGTTATGTGAATCATGGTAAGACCCTTGCCTCTTCTGTATAGGCACATTCCACAAGGGTTGTAGCTTCATCTGGTGCTTTCTTTAAGGGACTAGATACTAGATCGATTCTTGAATCTGCTACCTGGACTTTTTACATACCTTCACCAAACATTACAAATTGGATGGCATTTCTAAGTCAGGAGCACGTTTTGCCAGAGCCATTCTGCATGACTTTCTGAAGAGCTCGACTGCTTGCTCCTCCACCCTTTTTTCATGAGCTTTTGTACTCTCCCTCATGTAAAGAATACTGCAACAGATGAATAGAAGGACATAGAATAGTTGTGTAGAATCTTGCCATAATGGTAGATGTCCTTCTCTTCTCTGTTGCAGTGTTCCAATCCCTCTCTCCTTCCCCCTGGATTTTTGATTCTTTACCTTGGATGTTCATAACCTACTTTCCTCAGGCTGGCATTCCTCCTGGGTCATTCAGTTCTGAGGTCAGTGCTTGCATACACCACTTTTATGACTGATGTACAACATCAACCTACATGCGACATACCATGCACCCTACAGCAGTGAAAGGCTTTTGTATACTGGCCAACATTGGATCACCTACAGTGGAGAACTCCCTCATGTAAAGAATACTGCAATAGAGAAGAGAAGGGCAGCTATCATTATGGTAAGATTTTACACAAGTATTCTTTATTTCATATAAGTAATAATAAGGACCAAAGTAAGTATTAAGGAAGCGCCATTTGCAAGTAGGTAAACCCAAAGGCTGTGGAGATAAATGGTTCAGAGTACTTATTGGGGTGAGTGCAAAAATTGAGTGAAAGTGTTAGTAAATTATAAAGTTAAACTTTGAACATTAGAACTTGTGTGTCAAATAAGCATATTAGTATGGAATTTTAATCAGTTAATTGGTGGAAAAAATAGAAAAAAGTGATGTTCATCGTATTTCACTGTTGCAGTCATTACTCTTGGGTTATCCTGCTGGCAGGCTACCCTCAGTCGGCCAGCATTCCAAAGTCTAGGTCCGGCATCGGTTGCTGTCGCCTCTTCCCTGACGTCAGTGTTCCAGGGGTATAAAAGATGCAGCCGATGCCATTTTCTTCAGTCTTTCTTTCCGCGCGGTACCCGAAGCAAAAGCAGTTCACAAGTGCCGGTCGGCCGACTCCTGAGATTTTCAAATCCGAATTTCAAAACCGAAGTCTTCATTAAAGCTAAGTACTCCGTTGGGGAAACTTTTTTCTTGCTCCAGACCGATGTCAGAAAAAGTTAACAATTGTATTTCTTGTGGGAAGCAAATACCTCATAAGGATTTTCACTCTTACTGTATTCCTTGCCTAGGCCCTGATCACAACGTTGCTAGCTGTCAGTTTTGTGCTAGATTTAACCAACGCACTATTAAGCGTTGGTTTGATTTTGTATTTCATTACTTTGGCCGAAGATTTAATTATATAATGCCGTCGGACCAGCCGACAACCGGAGTTTACAAGAAGAACAAGGACAAGGAAAAGGATAGGCATCCGAGGTACAAAACCGACGACGAGTCCTCTGCTAGGCCAGTCACCGGTTCTCAGTGAGGCGCTTTCGCAGCCCCTGGCGACTGCTACCTCAATGCCACAGGCGTCGTCCGACTCCCACATGGAGCCGACTGGGCCTGTGGATACTCAAGGTACTGGACACTTGGAAATCATTCCCTCAGATGGGTCCGGAGCCGCTGAGCAGGCATCGGCTTCTGAGGGTGTTTTCAGACCTACATAACTATATATTAAGCCATCTTCAGCGTCAAAGACTAAGACTAAAGCAGCTCTAAAGACAAAGAAACAAGTACAGCATTCTCCTACTCAGACTACCTTGCCTAAAAAACAGATGCTCAAAATGGCCGAAGACCTAATTACTTTGATCAGGGGCTCCCATCCCCCTCCTGTTAAGAGGCCTAGGCAAGAGACAGGGTATGATTCTTCTGATCAGGTTTCTATTTCCTCTGATTCCTCTTCTGAACAGGATTACTCCATGCTTCCCTATGAGTATTCTGATGCTGAAGAATCCATTCCTTCAGCCTCTCCTCCTGTGGGTTATTCTTTTGGGGAAACCCTGCATACCATGAGGGAGCATTTCCACTGTGAGAGCCAAGATTATTCTGAATCTAAGACAAGGCTCAGAGACTTTCTGCTACTTCCTCAGCACAGACCCCTTGCTATTCCTCCTGTTTTAGACATTGTAGATGATGTATTTTCAGAGTCCGGCCTGTCCCCTGACTCTTTACCTCCTGCACCTGCTAAGCCAGACAGATTCTACAGGGTTCCAGATTCTCATAAATTCCTATATAAAAACCCCGCTGCTGACCCAGAAACTTTATCTCAGGGTCCCAAAGGGGTCAAAGCTTCCACTGCAAAAAACCCTGTCCCCTCTAATAGGGATTCTAGGGCTCTAGACAGATGGGGGAAAAAAGTCTACACTTCTGCTACCTTGGCTGTAAGGGCTTTAAATTGTCAGTTTCATATGCTTAAATATCAGCAATATTTAATGCCACTACTTAAACAGAAATTGTTGACAAATGCTGAATGTTCAGAGAACAAGGAATTGCAGGATTTATTGCATGCAGCTGAACAAGTGGGAAAGCATACTTTGCAATGTGGTTTTGATTCACTGGAGGCCTCTTGCAGGGCCGCTGTTACAGGTTCTGTTATTAGAAGGCATGCTTGGTTAAAGGAACAGAATCTGCCTGATCATGTTAAAGCAAAATTATTAGATGCACCATTGCAGCATGACACTTTGTTTGGTACTAAAGCAGAAGACGTTTTGAAAAAAATGGAGGATAAAGCAAAATCCATGCAGACAGTCAAGGATTTCTTACAGGTACAGTCACCCAGGTTTAGCAGGAACTGGCCTTCTAAAAATTGGTCCTCTCCAGTGTCAGACAGACCACAAAGAGGCAGATACAGGCAACCCAGAGGCAGATCTCCGCCCCAAGGCTCATACAGGCCTCAACAATGGGTTGCTCCTACCTCCAAAAGCGGAGAAGACAAATCACAACCTTTCAGGAAACAGTCCCAATGACTTTCCTCTGCCAGATCCAAGCACTTTTCTTTTGGCAGCCCCCTTAGGGGGAAAACTAAGACTTTTTTCATCAAATTGGCAAATGGTTACCCAAGACAAATGGGTCCTGAATATAGTGTCCCAAGGCTACAGGTTCCATTTTCACACACTACCAAGGTCAAAAGGTATGCCAGACCTGCCACACAAGCAATCGGCAGAGGCTCAAAAACTAATTACAGCCCTCATGGACATGAGGGCCATTCAGCAAGTACCACAACAAGAGCAGGGGCAAGGATTTTACTCCAGACTTTTCCTAGCACCCAGAAAGGACAGAACCTGGAGACCAATTCTGGACCTGTCTATACTAAATACGTTTCTGGAAGTTCCAAAATTCAAGATGTTGACTCTACATCAGCTACTGCCCATGCTGGGCAAGAAGGCGTGGCTCGTAACTTTGGACCTAAAAGAGGCATATCTGCATGTCCCAATCAGACAATCTTGCAGAAGATACCTCAGATTCATAGCTGGCTCAATGCATTACCAATTCTCTGCACTGCCCTTTGGCTTATCTACTGCGCCCAGGGTCTTCACAAAATGCCTGGCACCAGTAATTGCGTTTTGCAGACAAAGAGGAATTCAGATATATCCCTACTTGGACGACTGCCTAATTCAAGCAGAGAACAAAGACATTCTTCTAAAGCATCTGGCGTTTGTAAAAAGATTACTAACTGGCCTAGGGTACACAGTAAATGAAAAGAAATCAAAACTAGTGCCCTCTCAAGAGATAATATTCCTGGGTGCAAGCTTAAATACAACTGCCCAGATGGCTTATCTCACGTCAGATAAACAAAAGCAACTGACTTCTTACTTCAAGAAATTGGCAACAAAAACCCACTTATCTGCAAGGAAAATCCTGCAGGCCCTGGGTTTTATGGCATCCTGCATTCTACTAATTCCATATGCCAGACTGCATATGAGGAAACTACAATGGTATCTAAAAAGTGTTTGGACTCAGCATTGCCACAGCCTGGAAACAGTAATTGCACTCATTCCCTGCCTGCAACAGGAGTTTCGATGGTGGGCAGAAGCCTGTCACCACAACAAGGGTCTGCCATTCAGTTTACCCACAGCCAGACAGACACTGACAACGGATGCATCACATTATGCTTGGGGGGCCCATATGGCAGGAAAATGTATTCAGGGCACATGGCCTGCAAACCAGATCCATCTTCACATCAATCAAAAAGAGATGCTAGCTGTTCAAAATGCCCTGACAGCTTTCAAGGACCTGCTTCATCCAGGGCAATTACTGATAAAGACAGACAACAGTATGGTCATGTGGTACATAAACAAGCAGGGAGGTACTCATTCCTACCCTCTCTGCAGACAAGCAATGACCTTATGGGACAAAGCATTGGCTTTTCAAGTTCACCTGCAAGCCCAATTCCTGCCAGGAAAAACAAATACTCTGGCAGATGAACTAAGCAGAAACCTCATGGATCCCCACGAATGGAAACTGGATCCACAAGTCTTGAGCATGATAATAAGGAAATGGGGATGCCCAGACATAGATCTATTTGCCTCCCCTCACAACTGCCAATTGCAGAGATTTTGCACAAGGACTTATCACAAGCAAGCATGGAAAGTGGACGCCCTATCCTTCAGCTGGTAAAATCTAACAGTATATGCCTTTCCTACACTGCCTCTCCTTCCCAGGGTACTCCTAAAGGTCAGACAAGAGAAGCCAAAAATGATACTGATTGCACCAGACTGGCCACGCCAGCACTGGTACCCAATCCTAAAGAGCTTGTCTCAAGGTCCAGCATGGATATTGCCTCAAACGTCTCACTTGTTGACCCAACAAAACAATCAGATCCTGCACAGCCAACTCAGGACCTTAAATCTGGCAACATGGCGGATAATGTAGCCATTCAGAACACTCCTCTTTCAAAAGCTGTTATGGATGTTATCTTGGAGGCCAGGAGGCCCAGTACCAGAAAATCTTATGCAGAAAAATGGAAGAGATTCTGTGCTTGGAACCAGGACCAAGGCATTGACATGTGTGTACCAAATATCCCTCAGATTTTACAATACCTAACTGAGATGCTGAACAAAGGCCTTTCTTTCTCTTCTATTAAGATTCATGCCTCTGCCATTTCAGCCCATTACAATACGGAACCACCTATCTTTTCTCATCCTTTAATAAGGCAGTACCTCAGAGGGGCCAAAAACATTAGGCCTCCAAGGAGAGCACCAGTTCCGGCCTGGGACCTCAGTTATGTTTTGGAAAAACTCACCCTGCCTCCTTTCGAGCCAGCTTCAACAGCAGATATAAAATTCTTATCCTGGAAAACAGCTCTACTCCTAGCAATAACCTCTGCAAGGCAAGTCTCGGAGTTACAAGCACTCATGGCTGTGGAAACTTTTGTCATTTTTCATCCAGACAGGGTTTCCCTGAGGACAAACCCTACATTCATGCCTAAGGTGGTATCCAGTGTGGCCCTCAACCAAACCATTCACTTGCCTACCTTTTATCCAAATCCACAGAACAAGGATGAGAAAATTCTGCATTCTTTGGACATACACAGGCAGTTATGCTTCTACTTGGACAGAACTAAAGCTTTCAGAAAGACTGAGCAACTTTTAGTGTCATATGCTGCAGGATCACAAGGAAAGGCTGTCTTAAAACAGACTATTTCTAAATGGATAGGCCATTGCATCTGTTTCTGCTATTTTCAACATGGCAAATCAGTGCCTAAGGGCATTAGGCCTCATTCCACCAGAGCAGCAGCCACTTCAGCAGCCTTCCTCAGAGGAGTACCAACCAAATATATCTTAGAGGCTGCAACTTGGAGTTCAGTGCACACTTTCACTAAGCACTACCACTTACCTCTTTACTCTAAGTCCAGGGCAGGCTTTGCCACTGCAGTTCTGCAGGGCCTCATAGCCTCTCCTAATCCTATTTAGCCCAGCCACCCATCCTCAGCTTTGGGATTCAACCCAAGAGTAATGACTGCAACAGTGAAACACGATGAACATAGTACAGTTGTGTACCTACCATAAACGTAGATGTTCGAGTGTATTCACTGTTGCAGTCCAGGTTACCCACCCACCATCCTCCTTCTCTTTGCTGGGACTTATCTGCACTTCTCTATCCTATACAACGTATTTGGTGTATTTGCTTGTAGATAAGGGAAATGTTATTTTTGTGCATGCATTTTTATTGGCATATTTTTTCAGCCTACCAGTTTGGGGGCACCTGACATCTGGGGCAAGAAAAACTGAAGAAAATGGCGTTGGCTGCTTCTTTTATACCCCTGGTGCACTGGCGTCAGGGAAGAGGCGACAGCAACCGACGCCGGACCTAGACTTTGGAATTCTGGCCGACTGAGGGTAGCCCGCCAGCAGGATAACCCAAGAGTAATGACTGCAACAGTGAATACACTCGAACATCTACATTTATGGTAGGTACACAACTGTACTTTTTAGCATATATTGTAAAAAGCCTGGCAGTTAGCGCAGAGGACTAAAGCTCTGACTTGTTAATGAGCTGCTTCGTATTCCAAGGTTACAGAGTTTGAATCTTTTTCCACCTTTATTTACCTAATAAGTGACTTTGAGCAAGTTACTTAACTAGACTCTGCCCTGGGCCAGTTGGGAATTTGGGCTATGCTTCTTAATGGTCTCCTGGACTCCATGCTTAGTAACCACCTATGAACCTAAGTGATACACAAGTAATATTCCTGCAGGAAACACACCTCAATCAAAAAAGCTATAATAAAGAAAAGTGTGAATTAAGTTTTTTTTCCTGAATGGAAAGAAGAAGAAAGTGGGGGTGTTACTATTGGTGAAGAAAGGCAGAAGAAAAATAATACAGGCAAGGAAGATATGTGATTGTCAAGGGGAGTTGGCTATGCACTATAATTATGCTGGTTTTAGTCTATCTACCCATGAACTCAACTATGTAGGACATAAAACAGATAAAGTGTGTAGTGATGGCTGTCCACCAAGGACTGTTAATTGTAGTAGCAGACTGGAATACTATTTGTGTTAAGAGCTTTTTCACTGGGGGCCAAGTCAATACAAGGTACTGAAAAAAGGCAAATACTTCGAGAAAAATATATATGCAGACATTTAGATTATAAGATGTTATGGATATGGGAGAAGTGAGAATTTACTATTTTTTTCTGGGAAATATGGCAGCTGTGTAAGAGTGGATAGACTTCCTATTTCAAGAGTTTTTCAGCTTGGTGCAGATGAAAAAAAAACATCTAACAATGGTCTCTGATCATTCAAATATATATACTTCATTATATCTAGAACTTTTTACAAACTTATGCAGTACTAAAATCTATATTCCTACATAATTGTATAACTTACATTACCTCTCTTGAACTCCTTGCAGATCTTTATTTACTTAAATGTAAAAGCACTAAACATCTTTACAATAATGTTTTCCCTTCAGCAGTATCAGTCCATTTACTTCTGCAAGATTTTACAGTTGGATCAATTGTATAGACTTATAATTGCTGATATAAATACTCTTCTGTCTATACCTGTCTTGTAATTATGTTTGTTGTTTCATGAGAAATGTAACTGTAGTTTTTCTGAGAACTGTGTGGAATTCACTTGTTAATTTTACTGTAGTGTGATGGAGCTTTTCGCCTCGGTCCTTCATTGAAAATGGACTTTGCCCAGTTGGACTTTTCCAGTCAACAAAGACAGGAAAACAGACAAAAAAAATATGGTTAAGAGGACATGATAGAATATATGGAAAGTCAATGGCATTTCTAACTATACCTTATAAAAAGGAAAGTATTTGGTGATTGAGTGGATCAAATTCTAAAAAATATACCTTGCAAGAGTGCATTAACCCAGGATAATTGTAAGATGTTAAGTTGTCAATCTCGCCTTCATTCTTGCTGGATGGGTTCGAAGCCGATCCTCGGCTCCGACTCGGCACTTGCTAAGCTTGAGAACTCCTTTTACCAGCTCGAGACAACCCTATATCCCATGATGCAAGGCGAGACTACCTCAGATCTCGTTTGCCGCTTCGCGAAGAGGTCTCTCTTTTTTGCCAGCTCAGGTGAGTTTCAATTTTCAGCAGTTATTTAGGGGTAATTCTCCCTTTTTCTTTTTGGTTAAGTTTCCAAACTAGTGTGTATAGCTATAGCTATAGTTTCCATCCTATATTCCATCCATTTGGGTAAAAATTTATTTTTTCTCTGTTAGGCCTAAGCCTCCCAGTTCATTAGTCCCTGTCAGTTTGTGTGTGTTTTGGGGTTAATTGTGTGAATTTTGTTGAGTGTGTGTATTTTCTTTTTCTTAGACCATGTCTAAAGAAGGAAAGGTCTCAGGCTTCAAGAAGTGTGACTCGTGCTGTCAGAAGATGTCTCTGACAGACGGTCACACTTCTTGTGTTTACTGCCTGGGGCCTTTACACCTGCAGGACTCCTGTGCAATATGCCACTCCTTTAGCCAGAGAGTCCTGCAGGAGAGGAGGAACAAGTTGATCCTCCGTGGCTTGTTAAAGCCAGAAGGTTCACTGACAAAGACCGGGTCGGGTAAACCTTCCAAGCCACCTAAGGTTCAGGCTTCGGTTGTTAAGCCTTCCCCGGTGGCTCCGACTCCTTCAGAGTCGAGATCGGCTCCGGCTGGAGCCGATCTTTCTACCACTGATATTGTAGTGTCGGACCCGATCTTCGAGATCTTCCAGGCTGTCAGACCACGATTTAGAGAGGGTGGTAAGCAGGCTGTTGAAGTCACAGGTACTAGCCCAAATGCTCCATAGCCCGTCTCAACAGACTTCGGCTATTGCTCTTCCCCTTGAACTTCCTCCTCCGACTCTCCTCCAGAGTTTGGAGCCGGAGCTTTTCGGGACAGTGACCGTGTCGGCACCGGGGCCGATACATCCCCTTTCGGCTCCGTCGTCTTCGGCTTTGATCTCCTCCATGAGACCTTCCTTGGAGGGATCCGGTCGTCGAGTTTCCCTTGTCGGCTCCGAGGGGGCTAGTGGCATCGGACCCTTGTCCGACCCCACTCTCCCTCTCGGAGCTTCGGCTTTGGTGAGCTCGGCACCGACATCGGCCTCAGAGCCTTCTTTTTCAGTGGAGCCGGGAATTCCTGTCTCTTCGGAGCAGGAGTCTTCTGGTCTCCCTGGGAGAGGAGCCTTTGAGGTGATGAGGAGTGTCCTGGCACCTGAGCCAGGTCAACGGTCCATTCCTTTAGCTCCTCCCTCTTCGGTGCCTGTTGATGTCTCTTGCCAGTCTCTTGCTCCCAGGCCCAGGGATCCATCGCCCCAGGTTTCCCCATTGGGAATGACTTCCTCTTCCGAGGTTTCTCCTGATCCCGCAGGGGAACCCCCGCGCAAGAGGACGTGTAAGAGGAAACACACAGACTCCCCTGAGTCTACCACATCGGATACTGACTTAGATGAGTCGGAGGGTTCCCCACGGTCCCCCTCTGAGGATGTCTCCTTTTCAGACATCCTGGAACTCCTCAGAGGGGGAACTGGCCTTCCATTGACCCCTCCGAGGATGAGTCGGTATACCTGGAGGCTTTTGGATCTCGACCCTCCACCTCCTGGGTGTCTCCGCCTTTTGACCCACTCATGCAGGTAGTGGCTCGGAAGGCGTGGGCAGCACCGGATTCTGTGGAACCTGTCCCCAGGAGGCCATCCAAATTTATTACGGCCCCTTAAGACAAGCAGTTTCTTTCTAAGGGCGTCTCTGTGGATGCTATGGTGGTGGCGGCGGCGGCCACCAAGAAGGAACTTGCGGATCCATCCGTGCCTGTCCATCCTCCTAACAAAGACTCTAGGACCATGGATAGGTATGGCAAGCGGATGTTTTCTTCAGCGACCTTTGCTATGCTCGCTGAACTACCTTTGTCACTTCACCAGACTTCAGAGAGACATTCTCAAGGAACTAGGTGAGGTAGTTCAGGATCCTTCAGCTGCTGGGGCTCAGGACAAGATTGCCTCACAGCTAGCAATCCTAAATTCTTTAACCAACTCCTCCATGCGGCTCATATCCTATGCGGCCGATGGAGCGAGTAGAGCCGCAGGCACAGGAGTGGCACTTAGGCGTCAGGCCTGGATGCGGCTTTGTAATTTCGCGGACCCCTTCAAGGCATCCTTCACCAATACCCCCTTTGACGGTTCGGCTTTGTTCGGACCGCAGGTGAAGGAGACCTGACCAGGTGTGAACAAGACGGCAAAACCCTTTCTGCCGTAGGAGTCCATTTTTCCACTCCTTCAAGACCCTACCCCAAAGGTCAGAAAGGAGGAAAGATGTGGTTCCGTAAAGCCCAAGGAGTTACGCCAGACACACGTGGTCAGTTTACCCCCAGAGGCAGAGGGGGTAACAATAACAGACGCCGCTCTAGAGGCAGGGGGTCCCAGAATCAGGGTAGCAGGGAGCCTCTTCCTGACA
The DNA here is from genome assembly GCF_019279795.1 of Protopterus annectens. Taxonomy (NCBI): domain Eukaryota; kingdom Metazoa; phylum Chordata; order Ceratodontiformes; family Protopteridae; genus Protopterus; species Protopterus annectens. The sequence goes on from NC_056746.1 coordinate 225,758,511, forward strand.
AACCCTTTCAGCATCCCTGAGGTGTTGCCCGACTGTCCACCCTTGGAGGCAGTCGGGGGAAGGATATCGCTGTACCCATTAGCCTGGCGTTCCCTCTCACAAGACATATGGGTACAGTCGATCATATCCGAGGGTTACAAAATCCCTTTCGAAAGGTATCCCGTACCTCACCAATCCCTTCCAGACATCTCACCCGGTCAAAGGGATTTGGCAAAACAGGAGGTCTCAAAGCTCCTAGAAAAAAGAGCCGTCCAATTAGTTCCAGCAGACCAAGTAGGATCCGGCATCTACTCAAGATTCTTTTTGGTCCCCAAAAGGACGGGAGATTGGAGACCGATTTTAGACCAAAGCAATCTAAACAGATTTGTCAGAAAGGCAAGATTCCGGATGGTCACGCTTCAGTCCATTCTGCCCTTTTTGGGCAAGAACAACTGGATGTGCTCGATAGACCTTCAGGATGCGTACTATCACATAAAGATACACAGACGCTCCAGGAGGTTTCTCCGCTTTCGGCTGGGGACCAGTCATTATGAATTCAGAGCCCTGCCCTTTGGCCTTACTTCAGCCCCCAGAGTGTTTACCAAATGCATGGCAGTGGTTACGGCTCATCTGAGACGTCAAGGATTCCAGTTGTTTCTGTATTTAGACGACTGGCTCCTCTCCGCCACCACCAAGCATCAGCTACTCCAATGCAGAGACTACACTCTGCAGATCTGTTGGGAATCTCAGTGAATTTCGAAAAATCTTCTCTGCTGCCTTGCCAATCTATCACCTTTATAGGCGCAGAGCTAAACACTGTCAGTATGTTAGCCAGACTAACAAATCAGAGAATTCTGGACATCCAAAAATACGTTCGGATCATATTACTGAGCAACAAGGTCAGAGCCAGATTGGTTCTGAAGGTTCTAGGTCTTATGGCTGCGGCCATTGTACTTCTACCATTAGCTCGCTTCCACATGCGTCTTCTGCAGTGGATGTTATTCACTCAGTGGTCATTCCAGAACCTACCCATGAGGCACGAGATTCTGGTTACACAATCGTGCAAGACTCATCTAACCTGGTGGATATCTTCTCCTCTGCTCCATCAGGGCCGACCGTTTGTTCCCCCAACTCCGGTTGCCACAGTCACTACGGATGCCTCTCTGATCGGGTGGGGGGGCATTATCAGGGCAGGATGGTCCGTGGGACTTGGCAACCCACAGAATACCATCTGCACATAAATGTCCTGGAGATGAGAGCGGTGCTTTTAACGTTGCAAGCCCTCAACGACTTTCTTCCCTCGGGGACTATTGCAGTTCAAACGGACAACATGTCTGTAGTCTGGTACATCAACAAACAGGGCGGGACCAGGTCCTATCCTTTATGTCGAGAAGCTCTCAGACTTTGGCAATGGGCAATCTCCTCTCATCGGTTTCTGATAGCAACGCACATCCCCGGCAGGTCCAACCTCTTAGCGGACAGACTGAGCAGAACTATTCTCATGCCTCACGAGTGGTCTCTCAAGCAATCGATAGTGGACGAGATTTTTCAGAGGTGGGGCACCCCTTGTTGCGACCTTTTTGCTACACCCCAAAACAGCAAATGCCCGGACTTCTTCACTCTCTTTCCCCTACCAGGCCATCCCATGAGAGACTCTCTAACCCAGGATTGGCCCCGGGGACTTCTGTACGCTTTTCCCCCATTCCCTCTAATTTCACAGGTCATTCAGAAAGCTACCGTATTGAGAGCCAAGTTGATTCTCATTGCCCCTTACTGGCCTCGACAAATTTGGTTTCCGTCCCTACATCGTCATCTCCTGGTGCAGCCTTGGCATCTGGACCCAGTTCCAGATCTTCTGATCCACCAGACGGGTCAGCAGCACCGGGCCATTCGTTCTCTCAACCTCACTGCTTGGTTGCTCCACTTCCTTCCCTAGCCAGGCTTCCTATGATCTCTGACCCTGTTAGAGATATCATAATAGCTTCCTTAAAGTCGTCCACCAGAACGGTTTATGCTAGCAAGTGGCGACGTTTTTCCCTATGGGCAAACTCCAGACACATTGATCCCTTTACTGCGCCGGTACATTCAATTTTGGATTTTCTGGCTGAAGTTTTTCAGTCAGGATCTTCTTCGACAGTTAAAGTCCAACTGGCAGCAATTTCTAAATATCATGTTGGCTTGCAAGATCATAACATAATGTCGCACAGACTGTGCAAAGCTTTTCTGAGAGGTGTTTTTCTCCTAAAGCCTCCAGTAAAACATCCTCCTCCACAATGGGATCTGAATTTGATGTTAGCATCCTTGATTTTACCCCCCTTCGAACCGTCTGCTTCATGCTCGTTAAAGTTGCTGACCTGGAAAACAATATTCTTGGTGGCTGTCACTTCAGCAAGAAGGGTATCTGAACTACAAGCCCTCTGTATCCGTTCCCCATACTTAGTTTTTCACAAGGATAGGGTATCCTTAAGAACTAATCCATCTTTTCTGCCCAAAGTTGTTTCTCAAACTAATATTAATCAATCCATTGATCTACCATTTTTTTTCCCCTAATTATTCGGACAGAGTTGAACAAAAACTTCATTTTTTGGATGTCCATCGTCAACTCAGATATTATTTGCATAGAACTAAACAATTCAGGAAATCTGATCAATTATTTGTTTCCTATGCAGAAAACAGGAACGGTCTCTCAGTTTCGAAAGTGACCTTATCCAGATGGTTGTCTTCTCCCATTTCTCATGTGTATTCGCTCAGAGGCAAGCAACTACCCTCAAAACCGAAAGCGCATTCAACCAGGAGCCTGTCCACATCTACAGCTTTTCAGGATAGGCTACCCATTGATACCATTTGTGCAGCAGCTACTTGGGCCACTCCTCATACCTTTGTCTCTCATTATAAATTAGATTTGGCCTCCAGGGACAGAGCCTGGTTTGGTTCCACAGTTCTCAAGAGTCTGTTCCATTGAGCCACCCAGGATACAGGTGCTAGGACGGTCCCATCCAGCAAGAATGAAGGCGAGATTGACAACTTAACATTTAGAAGTTATGTACCTACCATAATGTTCCATGTTAGTTGTCTTCTCTCGCCTTCTTTCTTGCGTCCCTCCCTTCTTCCCCCTGGCCTGGACAGATCTTGAAGGGCTTCTCTTTCTCAGGTTTCACTCTCCTGAGTCTTCAGTAGAAAGAGTCTATCTTAAGAACTTTTTGCCTAGTTCTTCTAGGCTAGTCTTTGCTCTTCCTTTGGGAATAGTATTTTTTAGCAGGGTATTATAGCTACCAAACGAGATCTGAGGTAGTCTCGCCTTGCATCATGGGATATAGGGTTGCCTCGAGCTGGTAAAAGGAGTTCTCAAGCTTAGCAAGTGCCGAGTCGGAGCCGAGGATCGGCTCCGAACCCATCCAGCAAGAAAGAAGGCGAGAGAAGACAACTAACATGGAACGTTATGGTAGGTATATAACTTCTAATTAGCAAACAGAAACCTAGTTTCTACAACGGCAAAAGAAATATGGAGTAAAAGTAAGGAAATATGTGTGGAGGGCATAAGAAAAGTGAAGGATATACAAAGGAAATTAATTATTGGATGGGTAGAACAGGATGAAAATAACTCGATGTATCATTTTATGCTTAATTAATTCAAATCCTTTAGATACTTTAATAAAGATTAAGGCAGTGAAGTATATATTTTTTTGAAAATGGTGCTAGTGCAATGAAACTTTTAGCCCAGACATTAAGACAACAGAAAAAGTTAAAAGTAATGGGAAAAATGTCAGACACTGAAATCAAAGTTGTGATATCCTGTCAGAATACAGTAAAACACATGAGATAGATGGAATTCCAGTGAAGATTTGAAAAAAGGTAGAAAATGCAGTAATTAAGATTTGAAAATAATTATTTAGCAGTATTCTATCAGGGGATTACTATTCTCTTGGTGTAAGGCAGTGATGATATTGATAAGGAATGGGAAAGGCCTGATAAATCTATTTCATTTTTAAATCACGATTATAAAGTCTTTTTTTTTTATCAGTTTTGGCCAAGAAGTTGGCAGAAGTCCTGGCAAAAATAAAATAACTGGATCAATAGGTTGTATAGAAGGTAGGCAATCATTTGATAGTAGTAATAGAACTTTATTGCTACAAAAATAGGCTGAGAATAACAAAAAGGTCTTATTTTTAATAAGGATAGATGCTGCAAAAGCATTTGATAGCTAGAAATTCATGAAAAAAACTTCAGGGGCCTTTGATTTCCCTCAAAAATGGATATTTTTAAAATGGGTTACATACGAAAGAGCCCAGGCTAAAATAAATTGTGGAAGGAGATTGTCCTAAATGGTCAGTCCGTCAAGAGATACCAGACAAGGATGTCCCCTTTCATCTTTGCTGTTTGCTTTGTATCTTGAACCTTTAGCCAGTGAAATCATGCAGCCTAATATTACAAGTTGCAAATGGGGGTAATGCAGATGAAAAGATGGCTATTTTTTGCAGATGATATAATTGTTTATATTATAAATCTGGAATATAAAGTGATAAGTGTTTTTGATTGAAAATGTTTAATAAGATAGCAGGATACAAAGTGAATGAATATGAAACAAAATCAGTAGTTTTAAACTAAACACCAACAGTATAGTTTAGTGCAAGAATACCCCTTCTTCTGGTGTCCCACGAAAATGAAGTATCTGGTAATACTGATGAAACAGGATGTTAAACAGGGTGACAAGGAAATGTAGGGAGTAGCAAGTCTAAATATGATTAGAAAGATAAAGCAATCAGAAATGTTTCTTATGTTACAGTAGCATGATACATACAATAAAATGTTTTTAATACCTCTGGTGCTTTATTTTCTGGCAGGCTTATTTCTGCCAACCAAGAGAATAGACATAGAGCTAGATTAATAAAAGTTACCTTGAGGTGTACTCGATGTGTATACCTCAGGGTAGCCATTTTGTATTCATAGACCCCCATATCATGGTGCTTTTGGATGAAGACTTGCAGCACTATGCATGGCTATCTCAGCAGCTGTGCTGTATGGTTAATGAGGCAGTCTGGGGGAGAGGCATGTGCTACTTGGCCATGTGCACTCTCTGCTGGAGCTGCATCCAGGAAGGTATCAACCCACCAAGCTATTCATAGAATCACTTGGCTGTGTAGAAGAGCTTGGCCACTTCTTCCATGTCTCATGTTCATACATCATGGTAGAGGTAAATTCTGGAGAGTTTAGTGGTAATGTGGGGTTAGTAGATATATGTGTGAGTGTTTGCGAGGGGGATGCGTCTGTGATTGCATGTGTGAGTGTTTGCCTGTGAGGTAGCAAAAAGAGGGTTAATGAGGTGTTACATTGGTGGGTGTGGGTGTGAGAGTATGAATGTTTGTCCATGCGCATATACATGAATTTCATCTGGTGGGAAGGGGGTGGTGTGTGTGTGTGTGTGTGTGTGTGTGTGTGTGTGTGTGTGTGTGTGTGTGTGTGTGTATATTTCAGACAATACTACTTTTTTGGGACCATCTTCCATTATACATAAAGTACTTATCTTATTCTCTTCAAGTGTAATCTGGATGTATGGCTGGGTAACTGTAAATTTACCCTCATGGATAGGAGAGACATGTAAATGTCCCACTGTATCCTACTTCAGCCCATTTCTGGGTTATTTGTATGTAAAACAAGCCCAAGAAAACTAAGATAATGCTTTTTACCTCAAAAAAGTTGTCAAAATCAAAAGCAATCTTTTACCATAAAATCAGCAAATAATACTGTCATTGAAACTGTAACTCACAGTGATCTTCTAGGTGTTATAATAGATGACAGTCTCAAATATGACCAGCAAATGCTGCACACCCATAAATCTTCAAACCAGAAACTAGGCTTCCTTTATAGGATCAATGGATTCCTTACAGATACTGCAAGAAAAACTTTAGCCACCATCTTCTTATTGCCAACTCTTGTATACGCCACTCCTATTCTAACACACTTAAACAATACTCAGAAAAAGAAACTTACCTCCTGCTACAATAAAATAACTAAATTTGCCACCAATATCCTCATAGGACCCACCGTTGTCATAGCTTAAAGCAGTTAAACTGGCTTGAATTACACAATTACCTAACATATTCACAATTAACTACAGCACACAAACTCATTCATCATCCAGAAAAATGCCCTTCACTACAAAACATGTTACTACTGTACTGTCTGTCTAACAAGGCACCTCCGCTCTGTTACAAATTCTTATTATTTACAAGTAAGTCAAATAATGTTGCAGGAGGCTCACTCTACTCCCAGCATGTTGCTAAACTCTGGAATAGTATCCCCACACAAATAAAACTCTCTGGCAATTTCGATAGTTTTAAACCACTGCTTAAACAACATGTTAACCATTTCTGGTCTTGCACATTGTCATCCCAAGGTTAAGACTTTATGTTCACCATACAATACTCTCCTTAAACAGGATACTCTCAACTGAAATGACAAAACTATTTTTATACATAACTGCTGCCTGTACAATCCACTACGTTGCATGTAGGCTTGCTCTTTAGTAATCTCCACCTCTGTAAAATCTTAGAATATATAATATTAACTACTGTTTGTGTATAAATTTAATTAGAAATATAACTACTCTGTGCTTAACTGGAGCTTAGTATAATGCCTTGTAAGCAAATGAACTTCTCTGCTTGGGTGTCCACTGAAAATGGATATTACCTAGTCAGACTTTATTGGTACACAAAAACAAATAAGGGCTAAAAACTAACATGGGAATGTAAGGCTAGGCTTTTTAAGATCCTCACATACAAATAACTTAGTAAATACCTGTGAAACTTGTACGTTGGGAAAAGACTAAGCAGAAATACAAATTACAGGAAATGGACCGTTTAGCAGATATATATATGTATATATAGATATATATGTGTGTGTGTGTGTGTGTATATATATATATATATATATATATATATATATATATATATATATATATATATATATATGTATAATATATATATATATATATATATATATATATATATAGGTCTATATCAGGGTGGCCATGGTGGTGCAGTGGTTAGCGTTGCTGCCTCACAGCAAGAGGTTCTCTGGTTCGATCCTTGGCTGGGATGCCTTATGTGCGGAGTCTGCATGTCCTCCCTGTGATCGCGTGGGTTTCCTATGGGTGCTCTGGTTTCCTCCCACATCCCAAAGACATGCTGTAGGTGGATTGGACACATTAAATTGGCCCTAGGAGTGAGTGCATGCATGTGTGTGCCTTCTGTGGAAGGTTGGGTGCCGGGCTGGCAACTCAACACTGTAAAACTCCACCGCCATTCATGAGCGGACAGGTAATCCACTGTGGCGACCCCTAACTGGGAAAAAGATGAAAGAAGAAGAAGAAAGATATGGGTCTATATCATTTCATTGAAAACTCATTTAATTGAATTTTAATTCATTGACACATATTCACTGAAAGCTAACTTCACTGAAAACCCAAATCACTGAAAGCCCACTTCACTGAAAACCCATTTCGCTGAAAGTCATTTCATTGAAAGGTATATATGGCCTATTCCCCACTGTTCTGCAATCCTGGAGTTAGTATATAAAGTAAGGGGGGGGGTGGGGGGCAAAGCCCCCCCCCCCTATAAATTGGTTATATGTTGTCTTCTGGAAGAATTTTTTCATTACACTTGTAAGTATCCATCTATATTCTTTAAAATATTTACAATATGTGAGGGGCTACACCCCCCACACCCCCTAATGTAGGGGGGCTGTGCCCCCCCTTACATTATATACTAACTCCAGGATCGCACAACAGTGGGGAAGGGGCCATATATACCTTTCAACAAAATGTGTTTCATTGAAATGGGTTTTCAGTGAAGTGAGCTTTCAGTGAATTGGGTTTTCAGTGAAGTGAGCTTTCAGTGAATATGTGTCAATGAACTAAGCTTCAATGAAATGAGTTTTCAATGAAATGATATAGACCCTATATATATATACATATATATATATATATATATGTGTGTATATATAAAATGATATAGACCCTATATATAGGGCTGGCCTCTGACTTAAGGGAAAACTTATGGAGATAAGGTCATTCTCAAGTATGACCAGTTGTAGTAGATTTCATGGTAGAAACAAACGGAAAACACAGAAGTAAGCTGATAGATACTGCATATAAGGCTTTGATACAACTGAAGAACCAGCGCAAGCACAAAACTGAGACTGGATTGTACTGGGAGATTAGGATATAAACTCATCACTGAAAATTGGAGGAAGCCATATTTAGATTCCAGATATGCCCCAAAACTGGAGAAATTTAGAATATTTGCCTGGAAATGTTTAAACAGGACTTTCTATAAACCTTCCAGAGTTGAAAAATGTTCCCACAAATTATGGATCATGCAGTAGATGTGATAAGGCAAAGACAGAGAGTCTGGAAATACATACAATGCGTACTTATGGTATGTTCAGACCTCTGTCAGTTTAAACTAAAACTACAAACTGTTGTGAACCATATACTATGGGAGAAACTAAACCTTATTATAGATGTGTTGTTAATTTGGTTGGTGTAAGATGTTACAACCAAAGCATATTAAATTAAAGCTTTGTTTTTCTCTTTTAATGACAGTAGCAAAAAAAAAAATCAGTTATATGAATGTGAAAAACAAAAGCTAAATCAACAGCAGGTGAGGTGAAAGTGATGATGAGGGTACCAAAAAGATGGTATTGAAGGAAATGGTGTGAGAAAAGCGAAGTACTTGTTTAATAATTGGACTGGATGGGACTTTCATTATGTAAATGGTACCAGGGAAGCTACTGAGTCAGTATAAATGATCTGAGTTGTTTAGACATGACTTGAGTAGACTGTGGGCCATGTATAGAAATTATGACAAGCTGGTCTCGCACATACAGGGACAATTAACTTAGATAATATTTATAACTGGTCTTAAGGTTCAATGTCTGTGTTTACTTTAAAGATTTATTTTGGATTATAAGAAAAAAAAACAGTAATAAGAAATTACAACCTATTTTTAATGGTAGATAATTATATTCCATGTAATTCTGGAATGTAATGTTTTTATGTAATATGTGCTTTAAAAATATTGTAAGCACTGGTTTGAATTGTATTAGTAGACTTTTAAGATATTGTACTAACAGCCAGTACAGTTTCAGAAAGTGCACAATGCACTAATTATCTAAGAGCAGTCTCAAGTCTGTAGATGTAAGTGGCATAGAGGGGATGAGCACCTTGAAACATGCCTGTACAAAAGGACTTCTGTTTTGTTATACCAAGCTTCAGTCTGATTTTGCTGTTTCTTGGTGAGTAGCACTTTGAAGTTTTTTAAATGCTGAACTTTTGTTGAGCAATATTTAGTCACACAGCCATTTACTATATGTGACTAGATTGCTAAAGCAGAATTTCAGTGTTTAGTGGTTCTGTATTTGTCCATCTCCCTAAAAAATCATTCAGTTGATCACAACTGGTCAACTACTCAATTCAACACAAATTTAATGTTTTACATGGAGCAAGCACCCCATCATCACCATTGAGGGTGGGAATTTGCCCTCCACATTGCCCTTACTTATAGTTGCTAACTCCATGGTCATGCAAAGCAGAAAAAAAAGAAATGCCTAGAAACAATAATAGCACTTGTGACAGCAATAGCATTCTCATTATCCAAGTAAAACTAAGGGAAACACTGTTTGGGAATTACAGCATGAGAAGTTGGTATTTATTGGTGTAAATTTTTATTGATATACAAGTAACTGAGTAATAATGTACAGTGTTGTACTAAATATTTGAGTTTAATTTGTTTTATGCTTTTCTTTTCTTCTATTAGTTCTTTACGTTCATTTTAAATGTATAAGTTCTGATTTTTTTATACTTCTCTTCTATTGTTTTATCCTGCATTTGCTACCTGAAAGGTATTATAATTGTTGCTTTTTATTTATTTTCTTTTTTTCACTCCCTACCTAAACTTCACACAGCCTCCCTGGATTCAACAGTTGTATAGACCCAGACATCCCATCCCCCCATATTGCATATTCCTAAGTGAGTACACCCCCACAGTAACCTTTGATTGGGTTGGCCTCCCAATTATTTTAGAAGTTGACCTTGTGGTGACTCAGTATCAGCCTTAAGGAGTGAGGGCTCAATTGACGAGTTGTGAGGACAGAGCCAGAAGCCATCATAGATGCAGCAAGTTAGTCAAGGTCCCTAGCTCTGGCAGCAGCTAGTACAATGATGTCAGGATGATATCTCCACCCCATGTCCTAACCTGAGATGACCTGTGATGCTTCTGGTTTCCACAACGGATTGTACAGGCATTGGGTTCCCCAGTCCCTCCATCCCAGGAAATGAGAGATAATCGGCTACACCACAGTACTCTATCTCTCACTGTCCATACTAGAAGGTGAATACATTATTGAGCTCTGGTGGTCACTGTCAGCACAGCCACATGCTCTGCCTCTGTGCCACTGCACATGTTGTTGTTATATTTACTTTTATTTGCTATATATATCGTCCCAACTCCATTAAAAATGGACAATGCCCATTTGGACATAACTGGTTAAAATAAGTACATTGATTCTTTGTCTGGTTATGCTGGTGAGTGTAAATCTTTGTCACCTACAAGCTAACATCCCTAATTGCCCTACTGACATCCAGATAATCAGGAATACTCCAGCAGAGGAATAAACACAAATCAGCTGTTTGTTGTCAGTGTAAGTACTGATTTGTCTTTTGTCACTTTCTGTTTTCCCCTTTCTTAAGTACTGTAACAGCTTGTCCCTAACTTTGCTGAACTGTTACGTCTGCATGAGTATCGCTTCCCAAACAATGAATGTATGAGCCTTCTACAATTTCTAATGTACAAACAACCAGAAATGCACCACAGCAACAAAATGCAGCACAAAAATATATTTTAAGCAGTATCTACTAAGATTGTATCACCAAAAAGATCAAGGACAAGATATAAAACAGTAAAATGGTTTTGATGTATACAAGAACACCTTCTTCAGTACAAGCAAACAGAACGAATTGCTTTATCCCTATATGTGCTGGTCAAGTGAATTAAATCACAAGAAACAAATCATCTGATAAAAATCAGTTACCTGAACAACATATAATCAAAAACATAAAATAAATTTACTATGCAGGTGTAAAATAAAGTACAGAATGATATCCTAGGAAGAATGGCATAGAATATCTTAATGTACTGTATGGCATAAGATGATGTATAATGAAAACTGCTAATAAACTAGTATGCATTCTGAACCAAAAACAAGTAATACAACTACAGTCATCATCTGTGGAGTGTAAACTTTCTTCAGGTAAGCTGAACTTGGGCTACATGCAGTGATCAAGAACTGCACAGCAAAATACAAATGATAACAAAATAATTCATTTGTTCTGTGTAGGTAATGCACCATTGACTTATAACTTGTATTTTGGCAACATCTAGTGATAAATGTAGGAATGACACCACAAATCATTGAATAAAAATGTAAATTATGTTCTAGTGAAAACAGTGCATCTCATTTAATACTCTTATTTCACTCTTCAGTAGATAATATATCTTGCCATCCCATTTTATCAGTGCCTATAAACATGGCTCTTGCTCCAGTATGTTTTAGTATATGCTTATATTAGTTTTGATGCTGAAGATCTATTAGATGTTCCAACATTATTACTTTCAATATTCTAGAAGTGTGACCAGCATAGAGTGCTCTTCGTGAACAGGCTGCCACATACTGTAGATATAAAAAGTGTACATACCCCTGTTAAAATGCCAGGTTTTTGTGATATAAAAAAATGAGACCACAATAAATCATTTCAAAACTTTTCGTACCCTTTAATGTGACCTATAACTTGTACAATTCAACTGAAAAACAAATAAATCTATTAGGGGAAAAAATATAAAAAAATAAAAACGTACAATACGCTGGTTGCATAAGTGTGCACACCCTTAAACTAATACTTTGTTGAAGCACCTTTTGGTTTAATTACAACATTCAGTCTACTTGGGTACACACCTGCCATCAGTTAAAGAGACCCAAATAAAGTTCAGCTGTCCTAGTAGGATTTTTTTGACATTTACTCAGTTGCCCGCTACAGAAAAATCCATGGTTCGCGGAGAGCTTACAAAGCTTCAAAGGGATCTCATTGTTAAAAGGTATCAGTTAGGAGAAGGGTACAAAAAAAAGTCCACAGCATTGGATATACCATGAAACATAGTGAAGACTGTCATCAAAAAGTGGAACAAATATGGGGCGACAGTGACGTTACAAAGAACTGGACAACCCTCCAAAATTGATGAAAAGATAAGACAAAAACTGGTCAGAAGGCTGCCAAGAGACCTACAGCAACACTGAAGGAGCTGCAGGAATTTCTGGCAAGTACTGGTTGTGTACTACATGTGACAACAATCTCCCATATTCTCCATATGTCTGGACTATGGGGTAGGGTTGCAAGACCGAAGCATTTCTTTACATAGGAAAACATCCAGACCTGGCCAAAATTTTCAAAACAATGTATGAAGTCTCCCAAAAGCATGTTGGAAAATGTGTTATGGTCTGATGAGACCAAGGTTGAACTTTTTGGCCACAATTCCAAAAGGTATGTTTGGCGCAAAAACAACACTTCGCATCACCAAAAGAACACCATCCCCACGGTAAAGTATGGTGGTGGCAGTATTATTGTTTGGGGTTGCTTTTCTTCAGCTGGAACTGAAGCTTTAGTCAAGATGGTGGGAATTATGAACAGTTCCAAATACCAGTCAATTTTGGCCCAAAACCTTCAGGCGTCTGCTAGAAAGCTGAAGATGAAGAGGAATTTCACCTTTTAGTACTACAATGACCCCAAGCATTCATCCAAATTAGCAAACGAATGGCTTCACCAGAAGCAAGTTAAAGTTTTGGAATGGCCCAGCCGGAGCCCAGACCTATATCCAATAGAAAATCTGTGGGATGACCTGAAGAGGGCTGTGCACAAGAGATGCCATCGCAGCTTGACAGATTTGGAGCACTTTTGCAAGGAAGAGTGGGCAAATATTGCTAAGTCAAGATGTGCCTTGCTGATAGACTCCTACCCCAAAAAACTGAATGCTGTAATTAACTCAAAAGATGCTTCAACAAAGTATTAATTTAAGGGTATGCACACTTATGCAACCAGCTTATTGTACATTTTTTATTTTTTCCCCTAGCAGATTTGCTTGTTTTTCACTTGATTTGCACAGGTTATAGGTCAAATTAATGGTGGGAAAAGTTTTGAAATGATTTATTGTGGTCTCATTTTTTTATATCACAACATCTGGCATTTTAACAGGGGTGTGCACACTTTTTATATCCACTGTATATGACCCATTCATTTTTATATTTGAGCAGTTGTCTTACTGCAAAAATCTTAGAAGTAATTGCAGATGTAAAAATATTGCTTTTTATAATATACTTGCAAAAACAATAGTTTATGGTGAACAACCAGTCAATGCCATTCGTGTTAGCATAATTTGTTTCATTTAACATTTTTTCAAGAGTCTTGATGAACCCAAAATATCTCCCCAAAGGTAAACTTTCAAATATCAAGTAGTAGTTCAGGAGGTTTGTTGTCCTGTTGAAAAATTTGCCAATGTTTATAAATAATCTTGATGAGCATATTTGTGTTAATGCCAAAAGGCGTAATAAAAACATTTCATATTAGTTGTCCATCTTAGGTACCCTGTAAGAGAGTTGCATTTATCTTCTTATTTAATTTGGCCTATATGTTTAACGTATTGATGTATTTATTCCCTTTTTTACCAGAAAGGTCCAGCTGGGTGAAAAAACTCTTTTCACTGGAGGTCCAGGGAGAAAAGTTCCACATAAAATTATTTAATACAAAGAACCTTACAATACAGTAAATCAGTTTTGGGATAATAGCAGTAATTGCAGAGACATAAATATTGCACTACATTAGAAAAAAAATTACTAAAATCCACACCAGTTTCAGAAAGTACACATACTTAAGGTAAGAAGAAAAATAATTATAGCCTCTATAAATCTGTGGGTAAGTTCTTCTGGATTACTCTTGTTCAGAAAGTCAAATTCTTTTGAATCTCAGGAACTGAGATTTTTGGTGTGTTTCTAGTGATGTGTCTATGGTGACAAGTAGCCTAGAATGTGGAATTCTTTGAAAATTTTTCCTATAAAGGGAAACCAAAACATCCAGGAAGGGAATATTGTAGAGATGGAATTCAGGTGTAAATTCAGATGTTCATGATATTGATCACTGCTGCAGTAGCTTTAGCTATATGGGTTATATCCTGTCAGGGATATAACAGCTGGCCAGCTTCTAAATCTTCAGGGCACCTTCCATGTTTCCATGTGTCAAAACTGTTAACCAGGTGACTAAAACACAAGTCTGGGCAACTACGCCCTTCAGAACTCTTCTCCCACTGAAGAGTTCACTCCTCTGAGTCTTTCAATGATCAATGGTTGGTTTGTGCTGTTCCTTTGCTGGGCAGATAAGTTCCCTTTGTTGAAAAAAAACTTCAGTTTTCTTGTTTGTGTTATTGCATTATCACTTTCCTCTTCAAAAAGTTATTTTAAAGCTAGGAGTTCTGTGTTTTAACAGCCTGTCATAAGACTGTAACAGATCGCTCATTTTTTTTCTTCTGTCAGCTTAAAAGTGGTGTAAAGTAACTGAAAAATTTTTTTCCTTTTGAGAAATTGTGTTTATTTTACTTTTGTGGAGGCTGGCATAGTGTTTTAAAGTGCCTTTCTGTCAAAAAAGTAACTTGTAGACTTAGTTTTTTTAAAGAAGAAACATCTTTATTAAATTATCATATATGACATAGGCAATCTTACATTAATATAAATGCAAATAAGCCATCCTGATACAATTCTAGTTGCAAACATTGTACATTACAAGCCACGCTGACACAGTTGTAGTTGTAAACATTATACATCAGTTATAGTCTATCCAGTCATTGTCAGTTATACGTTACATCTGAAGTAGTCAGTCTTCATCCTGTCATCACCCATGGGTTTGGTTCCAATCCTTTGGAACCAATTCAGCCATTTCTATAGCTTGCGACTCAAAAAAACTCTTGAGAGTATCCCTTACCCGTAATGCATAGGGTAGAGTATCCCAGATCTCGTTTGCTGCTTTCAGCTTCAGACATGCTTTCTCCATATCATCCCGTGGTAGGGGTGCTGCGGTAGCATTGTCACCTCATAGCAAGACGTTGTCCCATTCAATTCTCAGCTAGAGCGTCATCTGTGTGGAGGCATGCGTGAATGAGCGTGCCTTCTTTGAAGGTTGTGCGTCAGGGCTGGTAACTTGGCACGTAAAAATCCACTACCAAACATTAGCAGACCGGAGTTCTGCTGTGGCAACCCCTAACTGGGATAAGCCGAAAGACACAACAACATGGTTTCTCCATATCACTCACGAGCCTAACAATTAAGCTTTGGATTTTACTTAAAATCTCTTCCCTTTCTTTCTAAAATTGTTTAAAACCATCCCTTTTATTATACTGCATCTTTCAAACCATTCACCTGTTTTTTTAGGCAGAGTTTTTTCTCTCATTATAATATCTCTCTCCCCCTCTCTTTCTGACTGCCATTAGGTAGCTCTTTTGTACCATTGTTGGTACCCCTTACCCTTGCCTCTTACCATTTGTTAAGTCTTCTATTACCATTGTCAGTAACCTCCTTTAAAAAAAATGCTTTTCTCCCCTTCTGACTTTTCTAGTTATCTTTTTTCCTCAGGTTATGTGTCTTTGTGTGTGTGGGATTTTGACATCATTATCTTCTTCAAAGACTGCTGAAAAAGAGAAGACTCAGACTGGTTTTAAAAAGTGTTCCAAATGTAGTCATAAAATCCCCTTTTCTGACCAGCATACACTATGTGTATATTGTCTGGGTCCCTTGCATTTGCAAGAGGACTGCTCTATCAACCACACTTTCAGTCACCAAGTGTTGGCAGATAGAATAAACTTATTCTGAAAGGCCTTCTTCCCTTCTGTTTTGGAGAGGTCATATCTGGATCCCTGGAGAAGACCAAGCATAAATCTGGACATGCTTCTTCTTATTCCTCCTTTAGATCCTCGGACACCAAGAAACGATCTGCCTCAGTTCTGAGTTCTTCCTCTGTGCCGAGCCCAAAAAAATAAGAGGGCATTGGAGACGACGTCTAAACCATTGACCCTGAAACATACTTTGGAACTGATTGCTGCACCCTTGGTTCTGATTCCATTGTCTGCTCTGGTACATTCACCTTCACCATGTACTACTTTAACAAGGACCTGGTATTCACCTTTGTTGGACCCCTTTGCTGACAGATCACCATCTCCATTCTTAGATGGACCAAAGTCTCCCTCGGTGGTCTCTGTCCATTCTTCCAGGAGTTTCACTGAAGTCAACATGGAGAAGTCAGTTCCGAACGTTTCTTTCCCTTCTTGACCTTAGTAATTCTGTTGTGTCGGAACTTGAGTCCTCTCTGGACCATAGCCTGCCAGTCAGTTCTGAGTCATTGGGGTCTGCTTCCAGTTTATTGGAGCAGTCCTGGCACCTTGGTGAATCAACACAGATAGGTTTAGCTTTGACTTTGGTCTTGAGGGGGACCCTTTTTGGGATGGGTAGGACTTCGTCAACAAGGTCTTCGTTTTTGGCCCTGGAACACCCTTTCTATTCTGGTGGGTCAGTCTTTGATGCCAAGAAGAAGGCATTGGATACTTCCAGTACCAAGTCGGTTCCTTCCTCTTTGGAGCCTCCGTCCCTGGCCATTTTGGGACTGAAGCACCAACCAACCCGTCCACAGTGTCAGTGGGTACTGCAGCCTCAGGCTACCCAGCAGGGTACTCCTTCTTCTGAAACCTCCCCGGATGTTTACCCTGAGGAGTTTCCTCAGAAGAAATTATGTAAGAGGAAGCACCTAGACTCTCCAGAAGAGTCCATCACAGAAGACATGGATTTCGATGACGACGAAGCATCCACCATATCACCTTCTAATGATGATTTCTTTGGAGTCATTGTAGAAATACTTAGAGAGATGGTTGGAATCCCTCAACCCTTCGGCTGAGGAATCTGTGTACCTGCAGGCTTTCAGTACTCACCCATCTACTTCCTGGGCATCTCAACCTCCTGGGGAGCTCATCAAATTGATCTCTTGTTGGCTGTGGAAAGCACCTGATGCCACCAAGCCAATTCCCACAAGACCAGATAAAGTCATCACAGCTCCAGAAGATAAGCCTTTTTAGACTAAGAGCATTCCTGTAGATGTTATGGTGGTAGCGCTGGCCACCAAGAAGGAACCAGAAGAAGAAAGTTCCCCTATCTATCACCCCCCCCCCCAACAAGGAGTCACAGGTGATGGATAGATTCGGGAAGGGAGTTTATGCTTCTTTGCCCTATATTCTTTGAACTACCTGGCACATTTTACAAGAGTGCAGAGAGATCTGATCAAGGAGCTGTTGGATATGCTCTCAGGGGCTGTTTCTGAAGAGGTACGGGATTCAGTCATCTTTCAATTGGCTACCCTGACATCCATTTCCAATTTGTCCACGAGGCTCATTTTTCATGTTGCTGAAGGAATGACAAGAGCAGTGGGTTCAGGCATTTCCATAAGGAGGCATGCCTGGATGCACTTGTGCAATTTTGTGGAACCCTTTAAGTCTTTGTTTGTTAATGCTCCTTTTGACAGCTCTTCCCTTTTTGGCCCAGCTGTTAGAGACACTTTAACCAGGTGTGAGAAGGATGGGAAAACCCTTTCTGCTGTAGGAGTACATTTTTCTACTCCTCATATGCCCTTTTTTAGGAACCAATGAGGAATGGGCAAAATGTGTTTCAGGAAGTCTCAAGTGTCTTACCCGATTTATACCCGGTGAAAGTTTCCCCGGGAAGCAGATGAGGGAACAGTACTGGAAGACGCCGCCCTCATGGCAGAGGTGCCTGCAACATAAGGGTTTCTGTGATTCATTCTTTGGGAAACCCTTCCAGTGCTCCTGAATGGAGGCCCAGTCGTCCACCTTTGGAAACAATCGATGGTCGCTTATCTCTACACCTAAAAGCCTGGCAAGAAATGAGATGAGAGCAGTGCTGTTAGCATTGTGAGCATTTCAAGACTCTCTACCTTTAGGGATGATTGCAGTTCAGACAAGTAACATGTCAGTGGTCTGATGCATTAACAAATGGGGAAACCAGATCTTACCCCTTATGCCAAGAAGCCCTCAGAGTATGGCAGTGGGTGATCTCATCCAACTGCTTTCTGATCGTAATGCATTTTCCGGGGAAGTCCAGTGTGATAGCAAACAAATTGAGCAGGTGCATCCTTCTTCTTCATGTGTGGTCCCTTAATCCAGAAGTATCGGAAAGGATTTTTGTTATGGTGCCAGCCTTGCTGCAACCTTTTTGCCTCTCCTCTGAACAACAAATACAGCAACTACTTTGCCCTCATCCCCCAGAGGGGGAATTACTGAGTATTGCTGTTCTCTACAGTTGGCCTCTCAGTTTCCTTTATGCCTTTCCTCCAACTTCGCTAATTCCCAAATTTCTACAGAAAGCAGCCAAGTTGAAGAGCAAAGTCATCCTCATTGCCTCCTTTTGGCCTCTGCAGATTTGGTTTCCCTTCCTATGGGCTCATGTGGTATAAACACCATGGATTCTCAATCCAGTTCTGGACCTCCTGTCACACCCAATGGGCATCCGTCACCCAGACATTAGAAGTCTCAAGCTGATAGCTTGGTTTCTTCAATTCCATTAGTGGCCAAGCATGTTATGCTCTTTTCCCCAGTTAAACACATCCTTTTGGCATCTCATAAACCATCTACTCACATATTTTATGCTAGTAAATGGAAGAGATTCATTCACTGGGTCTCCATACATAACCTGGATCCCTTTTCAGCACTAGTCGACAAAATTCTTCACTTCCTAGCCTCTGTTTTCAGTGATGGCACTTCCAGTTCTATGATTAAAGTCTATCTGGCAGCCATCTCTAATTTTTATAATCATTTCCATGGATCATTCCATTGCCTTGCATAGACTTTGAAAAGCCTTTTTAATAGGTGTTTTCCTCTTAAAGCCCCCGTACAAGCACTCTACTCCTCCTTGGGACCTTGCCTAAATGCTGCAGGCTTTGACACTAACCCCTTTTGATACGGCCTCTAGAAGTGATCTGAAGTTTCTATCCTGGAAAGCTAGTTTCTTAGTAGCCATTACTCAGCTGGAAGAATTTCGGAAATTCAGGCACTTTCATCTATACAACCATATTTGATTTTTTACAAGAATAGTGTTTCTTTCAGGACCAACCCATCCTTTCTACCTAAAATTGTGTCAGAAACCAATCTTAGTGCATTAATCTTCTAGTGTTTTTCCCGAATCATTCTAACAAGGGAGAGAAGACATTACATCTGTTAGATGTTCACAGACAACTAAGATTCTACCTTGACAGGACAAAGGACATCAGGAAGTCTGATCAGCTGTTTGTTTCATTTTCACATGTCAGATTGGGACAACCTGTAAACAAAGTAACCCTAGCTAAGTGGATTTCGGACCGCATTTTCTTTGTTTATAGGACAAGAGGTCATTCTTTACCTTTACCGCCAAAAGCACATTCAACTTGACTGGTATATACTTCTGCTGTCTCTGCTGTCTTTCAGTCAAGAACTTCCATTGATGGCATCTGTGCAGCTGCAACTTGAGCGTCTTACCATACCTTTATTACTCATTACAAATTAGACCTGATCTCTAGGAGTAGAGCATCATTTGGCTCGATGTTGCTCAGGAATACCCTTCCGTTAGTCCTTCCCGGGTTCTGAGTAGCTGGGAACTCGGTCCCACAGGTGATGGCAGGATGAAGACTGACCACTTCTGATAAAGAAGTTATGTCTTACCATAACATTCCATCTGAGTTGTCCATCTTCATCTGTCATCACCTCCCCTCCCTCCTTCTCCTTCCTGGATATTCTGTAAGAACGGATGTTCACCGGAGAGTTTCTTTCTAGAATATAATGTTTATCCAGATATGGCCTGTTTCAGTACTTTTATGTCTTTTATTCTGTAATCAGCAAACTCAAGCTGAAGTAATCTACCCTATGCATTATGGGTAAGGGATGTGGTTGATTGTTTTTTAGGAGTCCACAAGCTATAGAAACGGCCAAGTTGGTTTCAAAAGTTTGGAAATGACCCCACAGGTCATGATAGATGAAGATGAACAACTCAAATGGAACATTATAGTAAGACATAACTTCTTTATAACTCATTCAAATCCTGCATTCTTTTAAACCCCATTTCTCCTCTGCATGTATTTATTTTTTTATTTTTCTTTTGTTGACCGAGCTAGTCTAACTGGATTTAAGTCCATTTTCAGTAGAGGCCCGGGGAGAAAAGCTCCAAGCATAAACAGTAAAACACAAGTTAACAATATATAAGTAGGCCATGTAAGAAAACAGTACAGTGGTAGCATTGGTTAAAAGCAAATATATAGTAATATAATTATAGAATATAGACATTATGCTAAAAGTTTATTTTTAAGTAAAGAATGGCAGCTGTACTAAACACAAAGTGGGTATGAGCACATCAGAGTAAAGTCCTTATAATTTTTTCTCTTACTATGAAAAAAAAAAAGAAGCATGATTAGGAGGCCTAGGTTAGAGGCCTAAGATAGAGGGGTGGGGAAAAGGGTATGAGTAGGAGGGGAAATAGATTTCAGTCTGGGTTAGCACAGGGACAAAGCCACTGAGTTTTAAGATGTTCTTTAATATGTTTTTTGAATAGAGAAGTAGAAGGTAGGTTAGATAGTTCAGGAGGGAGCTGATTCCAGTTTTTGCCTGAAGTGTTTGTGAAAAGTGAGTCACCAGCTTTATTATTAGATTTAATCGAGGAGACCAGGAGTTTATTAGCAGAATGTAGGGTAGCTAGATTTTTGTATGGTGAAATCAGATTAGTGAGGATAGGGGTATTATTGGGGTGGTGTAGGATCTTTTGAGTGATAAGTAACTGCTGATAGAGTATGTGGTTCTGCAATTCTAGCCATCCTAGTTGTTTGAGGTTAAGATAGTGGTGAGTTTTAAAGGGTGTACATGTAATAAATCTAGCTATGCTATTATAACAGGTAGAAAGTTTGGAGATGTTATTCTTAGATAGGTTAGTATATGTAGCAGATGCATAGAAAAGGGTAGAAATGAGGTGGGTCTGGGCAATAGTTTTCCTGGCTATGGGGGTAAGGAAGGGTTTGATTCTATAGAGAGTACCAAGTTTTTTGTTAACAGATTTTATGGTGGCGTTGATATGGTGATCATAGTTAAGACGATTGCCAATTGTAACCCCTAGTAGGCGGGTGGTAGTATCTGGGGTAATGTTAGTAGCATTGTTAGAGGTTATAGAGAAGAATAGTGTGGAAGATTTTTGAGTTGGGGTAAAAAGCAGTAATTTTGTTTTTTGGGATTAAGGAGGAGGCAGTGTTTCATAAACCAGTTTTCCACATTTTGGAACACGGTTTGGGTGAGGGACTGGAGGGAGGCTATGTTCTTAGCAGTACAGATTAAGGTTGAGTCATCTGCATATTGAATGCAGGTGGCTTGAGGTATGTCCATGTGGAGGTCGTTAATAAATAAGGAGAAAAGAAGGGGACCTAAGATAGAGCCTTGTGGGACTCCAATATTTACTTGGAGTAATGAAGACAGATTGTTATCCCAAAGTACTGCTTGCTGTCTGTTTTGAAGATAACACCTAAACCATTGTAATGCTAGTGGATCAAGAGAATGGTATTTTAGTTTGTCTAGAGGTAAGTTATGGTTAACCATATCAAAGGCTTTTGACAGGTCAATAAATAGTGCAGAGGAAAAGGAGTTATTGTTACGATTTTTATTTATAGAGTCAGTGAAGGATAAAAGGGCAGTTGTTGTGCTGTGGAATGGTCTAAAGCCATGTTGGTAGCTGGCTAGTTGGTTATTTTGTAGAAGGTGGTTGAGTAGTTGTTTATGAATACATTTTTCCATTATTTTAGCTAATGGGGAGAGTAAGGCAATGAGGCGAAAGTTTGAAAGCTCTATAGAAGATCCACCTTTGTGTATTGGGATAATGTGAGATACTTTCCAAATGGTAGGGATTTTGCCTTCAGAGATAGTTCTGTTAATGAGTATAGATATGGGGTAATGAATAACTTTTGCAGCAATTTGTAGGTATTCAGATGGGAGTCGGTCCGCAGATGGGGTGCAGGGTTTAAGATTTTTAAGCAGTTTAAGAATAAGAGATGTAGGAATAGGTTGTATATGAAAGGTAGGAGATGTTGTCTTGGAGGTGTGTGGTGGGGGTACAGAATTAGCAAGGGTTTGAATGGCTTCTGTAAAGTATTTATTAAAGGCATCAGGGATCTAGTTGAAATTATTATGGTTGAAACCTAATGGAGCAGGAGTAGTCGAGTGTCCTGGTTGAAGAAATTTGTTTATCCCTGACCAAAATTTTTGTGGTGTTTGTTGATTAGTTTGTTGGAGGTGCAGGTAGTAGTCTTTTTTTGTCTCTAAGAGTATCCTTCTTGGTGGCATTTCTTAACTGTTTAAAGAGGAGGTGATCAAATGGAAATTTGGTAGCTCTCCATTTAGCCCATATTTTGTTTCTGAGGAGCAGAATTGCTCCCACAGTATTGTTCCCACAGTTCCCATTTTTCCTATGTAATTTGCTCCTACCCTTTTCTAAAGATCCCAATTCTAGTTGTTTTATCTCTGTTGCTATACTCACTGCTTCTAGTGCAGTTGGTTATACTTTGATTTCCATTTTCTAGTAATTGCTTTTTTGGCAGCCACCATAATTAGACTCAGCAAGGCCTTACTATGTCTAGGCAATTCCGATCATTTATCAAAGCTCAAAAAATCATTTCCTTAGTTATAACAATGTGCTCACTCATTATCTCTGACAAAACAGTCTGAAGGGAATCTTTAAAGTCTGCTAGCTCATTACACTTCCAGAAAATATATTCTCATTTACCTCTTTCTTCCCCATCACGCCTCCAACATTTTGCCATCTACCTGCGGAAGGATTCTTTGGAGTCTATTTGGGTATAAAAATATCTCTGTAGACACTTCCAAGCAAAGATCCTAAATCTTCTAGACTTTGTTGCATATTTGGGAGACATACATATATCCCCCATTGTTTCTTTGTGAATTGTTTATCCAGTCTCTCTTCCCAATCCTTTCAAATTACCTCTGATTGATTCTTATTATTATCATGAAATATTTTATATGCTGTACTAATGATTCTTTTTTTAACAGCAGCTTCTGTTCTAGATTCTACTAAAAACTCTAGGAGCCGCCCTGTTTCTTTCTCTTTGCCTACACTCTGATATCAGTCAGTAATAGAGAAGGCAATCTCTAACCTGCAGTCCAAGTAAATTCTAGGCATTTTCCCATTCTTTACCTTTCCCTCTCACGTTATTTGTTCCCAATACATTGGTTCCTTTGCTAGTTTTCTCCAATAAATTTCAGACTCCCTCTTGCCAGTTGTCTGTATCCCTAATTGCAGTCATCCCTATCGGCAGAATCTCCTTTCTCCATTCCTGTGCTGGCTTAGTTCTTAGAATACTTTCTGCTACTTTATGAATATATTGGTCTGTATGATTGTTATTGTCCTTAAAGGTCTGCATCCAAAATCCCAGTCTCTCCTTGTTTTTATTACCCCCCATTTCATCATCATCCATTTCCAATTTGAATTATAATTTTCTGCTTGTGCTATTTATAGGAACCTTAACTGTGTAGCTCTTTAATACCCTTTCAAGTTGGGTAAAACCAATCTGCCCTGTTCCATTGGAAGAATCACCATCCCACATGACTCTTGCCATCTTCCCCTCCCAGATAAAATGCTTCAGCTCTTTATTAATTGTTATCCACAACTTCTCCTCTGTCTGATAAAAATATGCATGATCTGTGTGTAAGAATAAAGGGACTAAAAACATTTTAATTGCTTGTATCTTACTATCTATATCTATATAACAGAGCTTCCATTTTCTCAGTTTTTGTATTCTCTTTTGTTTAGTCTTTTCTCACATATCCTTAGCTGCCACTCCAGAATCAGTTTTAATCCATACTCCTAAATACTTTATTTTAACATGTACCTATAAATGTGGATATTGTTGAACCAATTTGTGTGTGAGTACATATTTTTTTCATTAACCTATGTTTTTATTTTAGTTATTATTGGTGCATGATCTGAAATAGTTATTGGGTGCATATCAAGACCTTCAATTAAATGCACATGTTCACGTGAAATGTAAATTCTGTCTAGCTTAGCTTAGTTTTTGTATCTTGCGGAATAAAATGTAAATTCACTTTGAACTCCTATTACTGAATTCACATCTTGCATGCCAAATATTTGATACATTTCTTCAAAAATCTACCCTCCTCTGTTATATTTTCCCTTCTAGGTCCCCCAGACACATCTTCACTGTCGAAGATCGAATTCTAGTCCCCAACTGTAATTGATATTCCTTGTTGAACACTGATTATTTCTCCCAGAACTTTCTTAAGCTCTATTGTAGCAGTTTTCGTTGGGATATCAATAAATGCCAGTGTTATCCTCCTCCCTTGCCAGTAGCCCTTTAGTACTACAACTCTACCATTATTATCATTTTATCCTCTTCTATCACTATTGGAGCTCCTCTTGCAATTAATATAAGTACTCATCTTTTTATCTGCCCTGGGTATTCCACTAAATAACCATCCTGAAAACCTTTCTTTATTAAATTCACATGTTCAGTTCTTTCCAAGTGTGTTTCCTGTAGCATAGCTATTTGCACTCTACATTTTTAATATAGTTCACTACTTTTTCTTCTTTGTATTTCTCTGTGAGACCATTAAAGTTTGATGATATTACAGAAAGCATCTTTGTCTTCAAAAGTTATTATTCCCACATTTTATGTATAACAGCTTTTTTGTTAAGTGTCTAGTTCAAGCATTTGTGTTACATGCATATACTGTTTGGAAGGTTAATCTTTTATACCACTGTTTCTTTTTATCCCCATTTGAGCTTATGTCACATCTTACAAAACATTTTCTTTTATTGAAAGCCCCAACAAAAACACAGTAACCCCATAAAACACACAAAACTAAGTGCATCTTCAAATATTGAAGATTTACCCTCCTAATAGGAACAAATATTTCAAACTGACTGCCACACACAGACTTGAGATAACCTAAAAGAAAGATTATCTATCCTAAGACCCATGGTACAGCCTGTGCTTCTATTAGTGCTCTATGGCTTTGTCTTATCTTTATAGCTCTTCTAGCTGGTAAAACACTTGAATGCTTTCAGAAAATATTTTCTCCAAGCCATTTCTTTTTATCAGATTGAGTTCTAACGACATGAGAAGTAGACACAAAACTC
Source organism: Protopterus annectens (assembly GCF_019279795.1). Taxonomy (NCBI): domain Eukaryota; kingdom Metazoa; phylum Chordata; order Ceratodontiformes; family Protopteridae; genus Protopterus; species Protopterus annectens. The sequence goes on from NC_056746.1 coordinate 225,783,816, forward strand.
TCAAGCATACACTTGTTTAGCAGAAAAAATGCCTATAATATTCAATATTCTTTTTCATTTACTTGCTTCTCTTAAACCTTGTTACTAGATTAAGTTAAGGGCCTTAGCGCAGTCACTGCTGTATGCAAAAATGAGAAAAAACACATTCATTTTCTTATGTCATTCTCTTTTAACCCAATTTTTTTCTTTTTTCTTTTACACTACAGTGCCTACATTTCTTAAAACTGATGTTATAAAACAGTAAGCGAAAAACAAGTTTTAACCAAAGGTAAATAAAAAACAAACAAAAAAAAAAACAAGGAAAATCACTTTAATAAAAGTGCTTTTGTCTCTGTTAAGACTTCTTCAGACTGAAGTATTCAGGATAACAACCATATTTAAATAATAATTAAAAGTCGCATGACAAACAGTGTTTTAATTCTCTGCATTTTAAATACATAACAAAGACTTCATGGTTATTCAAACCAGGGGGAGAGCAAGCATTTAGTCCCGCTTGCCAACTATATTCTAACCATCTAATTCCTCTTCAGGATTTAATAAACAATCCACATTTTATAATGCATTAACCACCAAGAACTTAGTCAGTTTTGCATGAGCTATACTTAGAATTTCTGGCTAAGACATTTTTTTCATCTCCTGTGGAAACAGCATATTTATGTTCATAAATTCTCTTATATAGTTCTCTAGTGGTTCTGTCTACGTAAAAAGATTTACAGGCCACACAAAAAAACAAGATAAATCGCAAACTTAGATTTACAAGTAAAAGTTTCATTAACATAGATTCTCGTGTTGTTTATAACACAATACGTTTCTTCAGTGTACAGATAGTTGCATATATTACAATTAAAACATTTGAGCATGCCCCTTCTATCATTTCTAGTTTTTGGTGTATTCAGTTTCACATGAAAATAATTTTTAAACTTCTTGGCCTTTTTTTGCGTAAATAATGGTCTATCCCCTATTACACTTAAAATCTCTGTATGGCCAACAAAAAGTTTCTACTTTTTTATTATTTCTTTTATAGTTCCAGAATCTAAACTGTTAACTACAGCCATCCTTATCCTATTCTCATTTATAAACACTCTGCTAGTCCTAGAATAAGATCTGTTTCTCTGTGCTGTTCTGTTAGACATTATATTAGAAACAAATGTCTTAGGGTACCTTCTGTTATGTAGTTTCTCACAAGATTGTTACCTTCATTAACAACATATTCTTTATTAGATCACTTACTCTCAAGAATTGGCCTTTTATAATATTTTCCTCGGTCTTTTTTAGGGTGCATACTAATATAATGTAAATAGGTATTGCTTTGTACCTCCTCCTTAAAATTTTTGTGATAAGCTTGTCTTCACTTTTAAATATACTGATGTCCAAAAAATTAATAGTGGTTGAACTAAACAGACAAACTCCAATTAAGAACATATATTCTTATATGTGTTAAAAAGTCCCCCAAAGACTTCTCAGTCCCCCTCCAAATCAAAAACACATAGTCTGTAAAATGGTACATAGTTATATTATTCATATAATAACACAAAATTCAGTGGCTGTTCACAAGAACACAAACGACAGGCTGAGAAAGTCAGTTTAATGAAGAATCAGAACATCTTCTGAAATTAGCATAACTGGGGGCCATTGCTATGCCATTTGTCTGATGATAAAAATCATTATTAAAAGAGAAAAAATTATAGCTAAGGCTCACATCTAACAATTCCATTAACATAGTGTTTTCAGAAAATAGTTTAGACCTTAATAGCTCTAGTCTCACTGTTTCCATGCCCTCAGTATTAGGTATCACTGTATATATAAGGACTTTATATCCAATGTAAACAATAAATCACTATCTAAAACTCTGATTTCTCTAATCTTATTGACAAAAATCAAAAGTGTCTTTGATATAAGTTGTATTATTGGCCACTATGTTTTGTAGATGTTTAGCTACATAAATGGCCATACTTTCAGTTTTACTATTTAGGTTAGATATGATAGGTCTTAGTGGGGGATTATTCAAATCCTTATGGATCTTTGGAATTCCAAAGATCTGACTAATTCTAGGGTTATCAGTGATAAAATATTTTCTCGTGACATCTGTCATTCTCCCAGTACAGAACCATTCTTCTATCAGAGTTAATAAAAGAATAGGATTTCTTTGTCATTAAAAGTAAACTTTTTGTAAAAACTGATGTCAGACAATAATTCAAACATCTCATGCACATTTCTATCTAGCACAACTATTGCTCCCCCCTTTCTGCTTTAAAAACTAATAATTCATCATTCTTTACAAAATTGTAAAACACTTCTCTTTCTCTTGCAGACATATTATAATAACTAAAATTAGACTTATTTTCTAAAACCTCAGATCTGAAGTAGGCAGACTTCATTCGTCTGCAACCTGTGGGTATCGGATCCGACCTCGGATCCGAGCCGGCAATTCAAAAGCTTTAGGCTCCGAGCTCCTAGCTCCTCCCTCTTACCCATAACCCCTTGCCAAGCCCTAACTGACCTCAGATTTCGTTTGCCGCTTTTCAAGTAGCTACGGATTCTAGAGCTCCTGGAGTTGTTGAAGATAAGATAAGAATTTTTTGACAGAAAAAGTTTTAAAAATCTCTTTTTTTGTTGTTGATATAGTTAGTGTTGAGTGTGTTTAGGCTTTCCTCTCTCTTTTATTTAATAATTCTCGGGTTTTGCGTAGTTTGTTTGTGCGTGTGTAGTGTTAGGCCTTAGAGTTGTAATGTCTGAAGCCCATAAGGCTGTTTTCTCGAAATGTACCGAGTGTGGCCATAAGCTGTCCCCAGCGGATGGCCACACTCGTCATGCTTGGGGGTTGAACACCTGTCATCTGGTTGTACCATTTGTGCAGGGTTCAACCCCCGGGCTTTGAGGGAGCGGAGGTCGAAGCTGGTGCTAGCGGGTCTTTTACCTCCAGATACCGCTTCGGCCTCTGCCCCTTCCACTCAGCAACCTGTTGCTGTGGGTTCTCCCCCTCCGGCTGGGACTCAACCTCCCTCTAAGTTGCCGGAGGAAGGAAGCCTCTAGGGAGAGGGAGAAGAAGGAGAGGCACAGGGAGAGGCACCACAAGCGGAGAGCCGAAACTTCCAGTTCGGCCCCGCCATCTAAGCGGGCCTCCCCTGTGCCTTCTAGCTTTCCTCCTCCTCGGCTCCACTCCCTCGGTTCTCTCCTGGACCCGAGGTGGAGGAGGCTTGCCCTTCTTAGAGGTCTCCAAGGCGGCTCTCTAGGTCCGCCGGTGGCCTCCACCAGGTCAACTTTTCCATGAGTGAAGCTGATATGGACCGGATGATGAGGAAAATCAACCAGGCCGAAATGCAAATGGGAGTGCTCCTAGCCCCCATCCGGGAGGGGCTTGACCCTTCGCCCCTTGGCTCCTTCTCCGACCCATACCACGGGTTCGGAGCTGTCGGCGCCGGGCAGATTTGGATCCAGGGGTGGGTCGGATCCGATGGGTCGGCGCACCTCGGATCCGTCCCATCCCTTGAGTGCTTCGGGTACTTTGGACCCGACCTCTCGGAGCCGAGGGCCGAGCCTCGGATCCGAGGGAGCTGGTGTGTCTTCGGCTCCGTCCAGGTCGGAGCGCACCGGTCTCGGATCCGACGGTTTCAGCTCCGACTCCGATCCGTGCGTCGGATCCGAGTGGGGGTCGGCTCTCGGGGCTTAGAGAAGCTGGCTCCCCCTCGGCTTTCGACGTAGTGGAAAGGGCACTGTTGAGGACATCCGGACCCCGGTCCCTGCCACGGCTCCATCCCGCACTCCCTTGCAGTTGGGCCAGGCCCCCACCAGCCGGTCCCAGGGACAGCCCGCCTCGATGTCCCAAGTGGTTCCCTTGGAACATCCAACTGCTGAAGAGTACTCCTCGGACAGCCCCGATGAAGTACCTCGGAAGCGTAAGTGCAAAGGAGGCACATGGACTCCCCGAGTCCGTCACTGAAGACACAGACTTGGATGAAGGGAAGGCTCCCTAGGTCACCCCTGAGGACGTCTCATTTGGAGACATCATGGAGATGTTAAGGATCAGGGGGTGGTCTGCCCCAAGGCTTCCTCGGACGAGTCTGTGTTCTTGGAGGCATTCGAGGCGGGCCCTTCTACCTCTTGGGTGTCCCTCCTGCTGACCCCTGGTGGATCTTATTTCCATCAGGGCGTGGAAGGATCCGGACACCATTGAGCCTATCCCTAAGCGCCCGGACCGCATTCTTTCCTCCTCCGGACCGCACCCACTGGAGTAAGGGCCCCAGTAGATGCCATGATGATGGCTGCAGCCACGAAGAGGGAATTGGCCCAGGAGAGTCCCTCCATGCATCCTCCGGGCAAGGAGTCCCGCTCGATGGATCGCATTGGGAAGCGAGTTTTTATTTCAGCAACCTTCTCCTTGAGAGCGCTGAACTACATGGCACATGTCATTAGGATGCAGCGGGATCTGATTAAAGAATACGCTGCATCTCCCCCGGAGTCCATGTCGAGTGAGGATAAACAGGTATACTCCACCCGAATGGCCACTCTCAGATCAGTTTCCAATACATCTATGCGGCTGCTTTCTCATGCTACTGAGGGAGCCGCTAGAGCCAGCGGAGCAGGCCTAGTCATGAGGCGACAGGCCTGGCTCCGCCATTGTGATTTTGCAGAGCCCTTCAAGGCGACCTTCGAATGCCCCTTCGATGGTTCTGCCTTGTTTGGCAAGACTGTTCGCGAGACATTAGTCCAGAGCGAAAAGGATGGGAAGACGCTGTCTGCCGTCGGAGTCCGCTTCTCAGCTCCCCAGAGGTCCTTCTCTAAGAACCAAAAGGGACAGAAGAAGATGTGGTTCCGGAAGTCGCAGCAGTCCCAACCTGCTCCGGATAACCAGTCCTTCCGTGGCAGAGGAGGACAGGGAGGTCGTCGTGCTAGAGGCAGGGGGGCTCCTGGCAACTTTGGGTCCAGAGAACCTTTCTCTGATAGACCCACGCAGCAGCCCTGAAGGGTTGCCCGGCTGTCCGTCTCTGGAGGCAGTCGGGGTGTTCGAGGCACCTGACTTCTTGGGAGTCCATAACAACAGACAGTTGGGTGCTTCGTGTCATATCCAGAGGATATTCAATTCCCCTATTCAAGGTTCCCAAATCTCGCAGCCTCCCAGATGTTCCACCCGACCAAAGGGAGGCGGCAGCTGTCGAAATCGAACAGCTGCTAGAAAAAAGAGCTATCCAGCGCGTCCCCCGAGATCAAACCGGATTAGGGTTTTACTCCAGGTTCTTTTTGGTGCCAAAGAAGACGGGGGACCTAAGACCAATCTTAGACCTTTCCCAGCTGAACCTGTCAGTAACCAAGCAAAAGTTCCGGATGGTCACCCTGCAATCTATACTTCCCCTCTTGAGGGAGAACGACTGGATGTGCTCCATCGACCTCAAGGACGTGTACTACCACATTCGGATGGACAGACGATCCAGGAGGTTTCTTCGCTTCCGGCTGGGAGCCAGTCATTATCAGTTCAGGGTCCTCCCCTTTGGTCTCACCTCAGCCCCCAGGGTGTTCACCAAGGTGCTAGCGGTGGTAGCGGCCCACCTGAGGCTCCAGGGATTACAGGTCTTTCTGTACCTGGACGACTGGCTCCTGACGGCATCATCAAGGCATCTTCTGTGCTCAGCCAGGGATTACTTTCTTCAACTAGCACCAAGGCTGGGCATCACGATCAACTGGGAGAAATCTTTACTGAACCCCACACAAGTTATAGATTTCATAGGAGGAAGACTAAACACCAGATCAATGCGAGCCTTCCTCACCCCAGACCGAATTGCCAACCTGAAGTGTCATGTGACAGCGATCCTGCAACCATCTCCAACTGCAGCTTCGGTCCTGAGGGCCCTAGGTTCTATGGCGGCAGCTATTCCGCTTCTCATTCATGCTCGTTTACGCATGCGGGTTCTTCAATGGACCCTTCAGGTTCAGTGGTCCCCTCTTTGTTCCTCTCTAAACGCTCCGATTGCGGTCAGCAGGGCGTGCAGGGACTCCCTTCTTTGGTGGCTTCTTTCTCCGGAGCCCCTGGCAGGGAGACCTTTTTGTGCTGCATTTCCCCGAGCCACAGTGACCACGGACGCTTCTTGCCTCGGGTGGGGGGGGCATTCTGCGGGAAAGATTGTCCAAGGCACGTGGAATCCCACAGAGACGTCATTGCATATAAATGTCCTGGAAATGAGGGCGGTGCTCCTAGCGTTGCAAGCACTTCACCACGTTCTTCCTTCTGGGACTATTGCGATTCAGACAGACAACATGTCGGTAGTCTGGTATATCAACAAACAGGGAGGAACCAGGTCTTACCCCCTTTGTCGAGAGGCCATGAGAGTCTGGGAATGGGCAATTTCCACCAAACGCTTTCTGGTAGCAACGCACATTCCGGGAAAGTCCAACATCCTTGCGGACAAGCTCAGTCGCACCATCCTTTCTCCACACGAGTGGTCTCTCAATCCTCAAGTAGCGAAGAAGATTTTTGCCGTCTGGGGGCAACCCTGTTGCGATCTTTTTGCCTCTCCCTCAAACGCCAAATGCTACAATTTCTTCGCTCTGCTTCCCCACCAGGAGTTCCGAGAGATGCTCTGGTGCATGCTTGGCCTCCCGGTCTCCTTTATGCCTACCCTCCACTTCCTCTGATGCAGAGGCTTCTGCAGAAAGCCAACAGTTTGGGGAGCAGAATGATTCTCATTGCCCCGTTCTGGCCTCGACAACCTTGGTTCCCCTTCGTATGGTCTCACAAAATCAATCCACCCTGGATTCTGGATCCAATTCGGATCTCATCTCCCACCCTCTGGGAATGTCGGTTCCCAATCTGCGGACCCTGAAGTTGACAGCTTGGCTGCTCCAGTTCCATCCTTAATTAGGACTCCGGTATCTCATCACCGGTCAAGGCCATTTTAGTGGCAGCTCATAAACCTTCCACCAGGCAGGTTTATTGGAGTAAATGGAAGAGATTCTCTATTTGGGCAGTACAGAGAACTTTGGATCCTTTCTCGGCACCTATGTCAGCGGTGCTGGATTTTCTAACAGACCTCTTTCATCAAGGGGCTAGTTCTTCCACGATTAAGGTACAATTTGCAGCTATCTCGCATTATCACATTGGTCATGACACAGCTCCCCTTATGACGGCGAAATTATGCAAAACATTTCTCAAAGGAGTTTTTTTGTTGAGGCCTCCAGTCAAGGAGGTTGTACCACCTTGGGACTTGTCTTTAGTTCTGCAAGCCCTTACTGCTCCTCCCTTCGAGCCTGCAGCTTCTACTGATTTAAAGTACCTTTCCTGGAAGACTGCCTTCCTGGTAGCTATCACTTCAGCCAGAAGAGTGTCTGAGCTTCAGGCTCTATCGTCAAGCCGCCTTACCTTTCTTTCTTCCCTGATAGGGTGTGCCTCAGGACCAATCCTTCTTTTCTTCCGAAGGTCTCTTCTGAATCCAATATTAACCAGTCAATTAATTTACCTGTGTTTTTTCCCAAGTACTCAAACAAAGGAGAATACAAATTGCATTCCTTGGATGTTCATAGACAATTATGTTTTTATATTCACAGAACAGCTGGTCACAGGAAATCAGATCAGCTGTTCGTCTCCTTTGCTAAATTTGCTCTGGGTAAAGCAGTATCTAAAGTCACACTATCTAAGTGGATTGCTAATTGTATTCTGCAGGCATATGACACTTCAGGTAGACCTGCTCCTCAGAGGGTTACGGCTCATTCTACTAGGGCAGTTTCCACGTCAGCCGCTTTTAAGTCCCGTGTATCATTGGATGATATCTGCGCGGCAGCTACTTGGGCCTCGCCTCATACTTTTATTTCTCATTATAAGGTGGATGTTGTTTCTAGAGGAAGAGCATCCTTTGGCTCAGCGGTGCTCCGAAACATCCTTCCATGACGGCCGCCCAAGATTCAGGTAGCTAGGGACTCTGTCCCACAGGTTGCAGACGAATGAAGTCTGCCTACTTCAGATTTAGAAGTTATGTACTCACCATAACGTTCCATCTGAGTAGGTGACTTCATTCGGATGCAACCATCCCCCACTCCATCCCCCTGACCTTTATAGAGCGAGTATTTATGCTGTTTTAGTGTACTGTTGTCAGTATTTTGAGGCAAACTCAATCTGAGGTCAGTCAGGGCTTGGCAAGGGGTTATGGGTAAGAGGGTGCAGCTAGGAGCTCAGAGCCTAAAGCTTTTGAATTGCCGGCTCGGATCCGAGGTCGGATCCGATACCCACAGGTTGCATCCGAATGAAGTCACCTACTCAGATGAAACGTTATGGTGAGTACATAACTTCTAATTATTCACAATTCACAACTGTTGAAAAGCATCTCTATTTTTTTCTTTAATGGTGGATTAAGCACACTAGGTTTATAAAACCTTTCCGTTTTGGATATTTTATTTTTAAAAAGAAACTTAAAGTTGAGCTGTGTTACATAATCTCTAAGGCTATTTATTATCTCAATTTTGTCAGTACGTTTTGCTGGTACAAAATTCCACCCTTTACTTAACATAAAACATTCATCCATTAATAATACATATTCAGACAAAGTAACAGTTTTATAACACACAGTGCCTAGGTTCTTCGAACATAATTGTTGTTCTAGTTTTTTGACTGCTGCCCCTTTTTTGTAAAGCCATTTTTCGTTGTAGCAGTTACCTGTGCCCAAGTTTTATCATGACTATTATTTTGCTGATAAACATAATCTGGCTGAGATGTAGTAGCCCTCTGAAAATCTTGTTGAACCTGCCTATTTTCTCGTTCAACTGTTGTAACCTCATTCATTATGGCAGATTCATTGACAGGAGGTAAATAATTAGATATTGTGTCAAACTGTGCTTTCTTCTGGTTCCTTTGCTTATGCGACAGACGCTCAGATCTTCTGTTTGAACGTTAGCTGCCTTGTCATTTGGTAGCAGCACACTATATACAGAAGCTACTCCCCCTTCATAATCAGAAAGATCACGTTCAAATTTCTTAGTTTTTCTTTTTAGACAACGCATCGTTTAACTTAAACGATCTTGAATTAAGCACATTTTAGACTCAAAATTGTCAATTAATGTCAATTGATGTAGTTTCTTTGAGTCTATTAAAATCAGAACAGATTTTATCATTCAGGCTAGACATGTTGCTTTTGAGCAGTTGTCAGAACACTGTTTCCATAGGTGCACAGAGTCTAGAGATGTCCAAACCTAACAAAGGATAGAAATAACCATCCACTCTCTTTTTGGTTATTTCATCTAGTAATGGTTTTACAAAGTTTTCAGGGTAGCCCCCCTTTACAAACATACTCAGTAAAACATCCCTTTCTTTATAAAAGTCGTCAGTTCTGCTGATCATGCGGGCCAATCTCACCCCCTGCCCTTTAACATTTAAATATGGATTGATTCTTACATATACTCCACAATTCCCCATGGTTTCCCTCACTAGTTATTTAAAGTTAAAAGTTGATGTTTTATTCTAGAGAGGTGTATATATTGACATGCCTGGCGTGTCATTGTTAACCTTTATTAATGTGTTTAACATATTGAACTTAAAAGAATTACTGGACCTATGGAAACAGTGTTCTGACAACTGCTCCATTTAAATATGGATTGATTCTTACATATACTCCAGAATTCCCCTTGATTCGGGACATTATAGTCAAAAATTGGTTTATACTTAGGAGTGATGAGACCATTGGGGGGAAGGTAGGTGATGCCCCCGTTATAGTATACAAAAAGGACACTAGGGTTAAGAACCTTTTAGAAATTAAGGGTAAGAACACTAAATTTGGCACTGGGAAAATGACTAAATGTGGTCATTGCACCCAATGGAAACACATTTTGGAGGGAGATAGAGTTTTTACTGATGTTTATGGTTGGGTGAGGTTCAACCAGAGAAACAATTGTGGGACCAAATACATGGTATACGCAGCTATATGCCAGATGTGTTCCAGGTTTTATATTGGGAAAACCAAGAATGCCTTTAGGACATGTATTTATCAGCACACGTATGACATATGAAAAGGAAACTTCAAAAATGCATTGGCAAAACATGTCAACAACTTTCCAGGTCATCATTTTAAGTTTACAGTTTTGGAACGGTTGGCTATGGATGAGAGAGGTGGACCTACTGATTGGGTCCAAGAATTTAAAGAATTATTATGGCAACTGAGAGTCAATGCCACCACCAGTCCAGAACTAAATGACATGGTTTCCCTCACTAGTTATTTAAAGTTAAAAGCTGATTTTTTATTCTAGAGAGGTGTGTATATTGACATGCCTGGTGTGTCATTGTTAACCTTTATTAATGTGTTTAACATACTGTACTTATAGGAATTACTGGACCTTATTGTACATTATTCTCTGTAGTCTCAACCAGTATTTTATGTACAGATTTACTCACCACCTGACAACAGTTAATATATTAACATATATACTTTTTTTGTAGTTCTATTGTATTTTTATACATCTTTTTTAAGTAAGGCTTTATATTCAAGGGAGTCTGTTTCTTTAAGTATTCCATGAAGCACATCACAGATCAATTTGTGTTAATTGATTGCATTATAAATATGACCTCTAAGAGAGTCTGTGTTATTCTGATGAAGTCATTTTGTAATACTTGACGAAAGCGCTTAATATATTTTATATATTTGGTATACAGCTCGTGCTTATTACAAATTGGATTTGGCTTCCAGGAGCAGAGCTGCCTTTGGTTCTACAGTACTCTGGAATATCCTTCCGTGAGAGCCACCCAAGGTTCACGTAGCTGGGGACTCTAACTCAATCATTGAGGAATGAATGAAAAGGACATAATCAGATATTAAAGTTATGTACATACCATAACTGTGCATCTGTGTTGTCCGTTTTCATTCTTCCTCAACTCCCCCACCGTCCTTCCTCCTTCCTTTTATCTTCTGGAGTGATCTTGTGGTTATTGTGGAACTTCGTTTCCAGGTTTGAGCCACATTTCTGCAACTTCTGTTTTTCCTTTGTCTATGCATATGTTTACTGGGTCTATATTATGTGATCGAGGAGTCTACTCTTTGAACACATAATCATCGACAAATACACAGCGAACACTGTAAACCGCCAACAGCCAAATCCGTGAATTTTTTCCCCAGGAAAAAAATCATGTGGCTGTAAAAAAAAACAAACCCCCCCCCCAAAAAAAAACAAACAAAAAAAAAAAAACAAAAAAAACTTTAAAACACTAATCAAGTGGGGGCTTTGCTCCCAACACCCCCCCCCCCAACTAAATATCCCAACTCCGAGATCGCTGTACATTGAAGAAAAAGGGCAATTCCTGATAATGGGCAACTGCATTTTTTTCCTCGAGGAAAAAATTAGCGGACGTAGCCATTAGCAGTTTACAACGTTCACTGTATATTTGTCGATGATTGTGTTTGAAGAGTAGACTCTTCGATCACATAATGTAGACCCATGTTTACTTTCTCCTATAGCTTATTCAATTGGAGGTATAGCACATTGACTGGGGCATTATGGATAGAGGGAAGAGCTCGTGAGTTGGATTTGAGTGTGTTGTAAATGCTGCCAAGTAGGATCTGAGGTCGGATCCGAGACCCAATCGTTGATGAAGAATGAAAATTGTCAACACAAATGCTTAGTTGCAGGGAGTACATAACTTTAACTTTTTGTTGATCTATGAATAGACCTTAACTTGCTGGATATTACTTGGACTACAGTCCTTTTTTTTTGTACTGAGCAGTGCTGTTATGAATGAGCATTAGGACTGTCTGATGCTTTGGTCCTAGAAGGAAACCTGCTGTCCATCTGCTGATCCTATTCTTCAGAAATTTGATTCAACTGCTTACTTTTTAATGTCTGCTGTGACTACATTTCCTGTCAACATGTATTACACAGTATTAAATAAGGCTGTTTTTATTTCTTTTGTCTAGGGTATGGGATTTGGAAAGAGATGATAACTATGTCCTGTCCTTGGAAGAGCAACTTGGTTTTGAGCCAGGAGAGTGTGTAAACAGCATCTCTTATTGCGCAGCAAAATGTGAGTTTCTATTTTTTTTTTTAACCAACACTAGAGATTGCATAGTAGTCATACACTTCTTACTTTCCATTTACCTCCTTTTCAGTCTGTGTACAAGGAGTTTAGATCCAGTTTTCTGAGTGTCTATGTGGAGGTGGTAGATACAGTCAGTAAACTGGTGCTGGATGCTCTTAAATAAGGTCATTCATTATAACTGATTTACTTCCGGTCCCAGCATCTTCATCTGTTTCATAACATTACTTTGCACATCTTGAATAAAGAATTTCTTTGGAAAGAAATATTTTTGTTTAAGTATATATTAATCTTAAGACACTATGTCATGTAGGAAGGTTTTTATTTTGATAGTGTTATTTTTTTGTGTATGTGTTCATAACTTCAAAGGAAATTACTAGGCTAGCCCTTAGAAGTCTAGCCAGTATAACCAGATTTTACCTAATATATGTCCCCAAGGGGCAAGAGGATGAAATGGGTTTGTGACTATGCCTTGAGTATCTTACAGATTGCTGCTGTCCATAAGAGACATAGGTGCTACCCCAGGTGTGAATTTGGGATTCCCCATCCATTGATCTAAATTGACTTTGAAGAGGGCCAAGGAAGGACTCTGCTTAACATGAATAGGAAGCCTGTGGGTGTTTGTGCCTATTGTATGTGTTTTGACCATCAAGCCTCCCCAATCAGACTTGCCCTTTTGTTCCTCTACCAAGAAATTTCACCTGAGATTGGGGCGAGAGCTGTCCATGGGGGCTGTCATCCAGACAACCATGAGGATGCTTTGTGGTTTTGTCTGTGCCCCCACGTCTTGTGCTGTGGAGTTGAGCAGTTCTTGACACAGCCAGATGCAGCTCACTTACTTCCCAGACCAGAGCCCTTAGGTGACCTTAGCTATATACCCTGGCTGTATCCCAGGGTGATGTGTCCCACCAGTGTGACTTTGTGACAGTGACTTATTCCCCAGATAGGGATCCAAGGCATCCTTCTCTTCTAGCCCCAGTAGCCTACATTATTTCAGGCATAGACTGTAGAGGCATTTCTCCCATAACCCAAAATAAACCCTCTGCCCGGTGATTTAAGTGTTGCATCAGTGCAGAGAATCAGATACCCTCACCTGACTTAAATGAGCACCCCTACATTCTTTGGTCAGTGACTTTTATTGAACTGTCTACATGTGCAGATACACCTCCAGACTGGGTACCATGTCTCTCTGCTTCAGAATGGGTAAGGCAGTCCTATGGCTTACTTCCACACAGTTCCCAACCCGGCTTTATCAGTGTCTGAGTTGTTTGAACTTAGGCTGTCTAGGTTATAGTCAGGGCTATGTATCTCTATGTCACAAGGATAAGCTTTGGTAGCATTATTGATTTTGCTTGTTGGTTTCTGTTTCATTAAGATAAGTCAGTTTATTTTGTATTTCAAGAGTATGGAAAAGGCCAGCCTGATTCCACAAAAGAACAGATCTCATTCACAGTGCTGGTTAGCTGTGCTCAGTTGTCATCCTTTGTACTATAGAGGATTTGCTGATGGGAAGTGAGGCCTTCAGCAGGTAATTGCTAACTTTTCTTATGTTATCAGTATGTTCGGGTTTTTGCTCTGTCTGATAGCCTCCCTAGTAGAAGCTGAGGGGACGGCAGAAAATATTTAAGCAAAGAGGCAAAGCATATGGCTCCTTTGGGATATGCACTTACATTTAAAAGGTAGATCAGTGTTTCTATTTTTCAACCTAGTGGTTTCTAATACCAATAGAATGGATCACAAATATAGCTATACTACAGAATTTGATACAGTGCCAGTCCCTGGACTTACTCCATTCACTTTCCAAGAGATTACATGTATTTGTTTCTTCCTTTCTATTGAGTATGTATTGGACATTTAAGCAGTAAAACCAGTACTTGGGACAAAACAGTGAAATCTTTTTTTGATATTTTTCCTGGTGCCAAATAAAGATCACTGATTGTCTATTTTAATATGTAATAAATTTAAAGTTTATGATAATAAGTAAATGTTCAAGATGTTGATATTGCAGCTGTTGGTCCCTGCTTAGATTGATAACACTGTTTTGACAACTTCAGACGTGAGTTGTTCTCTGCCTTGGTTATGGCAGTAGAAGAAAGGCATAAGAGTGAAGTAAAAGGCAGGAAGGGTGCCGAAACAGGGGAAAAAAAAACTGTAGACATGCAAGATGCTTGTTTACATATGCCCACCCAAAAGGTTTGCATGGCAGTTTCTTGAGTGTCATACTGGGCCTACCATTACCACTTCAGCTCCTTGCCGTTTGGACTAATGTCATTTAGTCACCTAGCTGAGTCAGAATAACTGTTATCAGAATTTGAACCTTGTACGCAAACTTCTCAGTGTCTGCATAACCTGGATATTTTTGTCAGTCTCCAAAACAGAATTGCTCCTCTTTCAGACAAAGAGGCTTTTAGTTTGAGAGGCCTACATTTTCCATAATTAGTGTGCCTCAGGACAGGGTGATAATGAAGATGGCATTTTTCTCTATGTATCATATTACAAAAGGTTGCCTGCAAGGACACTTTTAAAGAGCCTGGAGAATATGCCCACCCCCTTTATGGTTTTCTGTGAAAGATTGTACACTAGGAAGGTAAAGTGGCACATTCGCAGTGTTTGGAAGAAGTAATTCCAGCCTGGTAACTGCCTTTGATACTAGTCTCATTGAAAAAATTTCAGCAGTACCACAGCCAAATTGCCATCAACCAGGGACTGTCTTTTGTTTTCTAGTCCCAAACCTGAAGCTTACTCCAGATTCCATAGATTGCACCTAGGAACCCCTCATCCAGGATGTAAGAATAGGTGGTATGTAGCCTTTGTTCCAGAACAGGATATCAACTGGATATCGACATCAGAGACAAAAGCATTGTGACTCTCCACTTTTTCCTGGCAGCCTTCAAATCAACCCTGAGATAGAAAATAATTTGAGAGTCACATACAGTGCATCTGTCATGGGTATGGCAACAGATATGGAGGCATCCATTTATATTATCTCCTTAGACTAGCCATAAAAATCTGAGAGCATGCTATCCAAATGAACTTGACTGAACAAGCCTTACATTCCATGTTAGAAAAAATGCTTTGGCAAATAGTAAGCAGACACTTTTTTTAGTGGTAAAGCTGGAAACGTCCAAAAATGGATCCGTTTGCCTTTCACCTAAATCACCAGCTTCTTCTGTTTGCTCTAGGATCCCCACAGCCAGGGATGAGTGACCGATATATTTTCCATCAGTTAGAATCAGTACACTGAATCCTTTCATCTTAAAGCTATTGTTGATGTTGAAAAAAAAAAAACAGAAAATGCAAATCTCAATCTCTCAGACTTTTGCTTACCAAGACAACCAGGGCACACTCTTCTGGCATTTATCAGTAACACTGCTAACAGACCTCCCTCTTCACATCAGGTTTTTAACTTAAAAGAGGGTAGAGCATTGTTTTCTAATCTCAGGACTCTCAACTCAATGACTTTGGATGATCTTAATATTTTAGCCAATCGCAAAGGTGTTACTTTTTTAAAAGAAGCAGAAAAACTCACTGCCAGAATATCACCCTTTGTATTGGAACATATTTTCCCAATGGTGTGAAACTGAGTTTCTAGATTCAGCTTCTAGTTAAATGCCGCAGATGTTTCTGCACTGTTCTGTGGAGCATAATGACATCTGAGCCTGGAAAACACACTGCTCATTTTCATACAGTGTTGTTATTCCCAGGAGGTGCATCATGGAAATCATGTAAAAGAGTAGGTAAGAAAAGTAGAGCAATGGTCTCCATGACAGCTAACAGTTTTCTTTTCCTTTCCTGTAGGAAAATGCTGTATACACCCCTGGCTAATTAACAGAAACTGAAGGTGCACTTGTTTTTTTCCATGAGCATCATTTACTCATATAAAAGCAGTCATTCTCATATATATGCTGCAGTTCCCATGCACTAGACATGAAAATCCATTAAATTTGTCTCTAGTAAATTCCATCCATAGCTATCATTTATACAGTACTAATAATTTTAGTCTTCAAGGGACTAGTGTTTACAGTAGGTGTATTGACTTATCAGTGTATTAAATCATACTTACTATTATTTACTCAAAACCTGAAGTTGTACAGCCTTCAGCATTACACCTCACTTGTTACCCTGCAGTAATTAATATGCAACCCGAAATTTCATTCATTAACATCTCCCGTTTTATTCTGTTTTTGCTTTAGTTTTTATTTTGACACTGGTAAGCACTTTGTTTTTCCTATAGGCCGTGTTGGGTCTTCTTTATGTAAGCCTTATATAATGCATTTTTCAGAGTGTAGTATTTCTTTTTTTTTTCTATTCTTCCCCAGATATTCCATTGTTAACCCATTTTTTTTCTTTCACATGATTCCATATCTCTTATTTCTGCCATTTATGTTACATCAGTTATGTCTGGTTTATCTTTTGTGTTCCATTTTCTAAGGATATTAATACCTTAACATGTTTAGATTTTTCCATCTTATCCAGCATAATAAAAATTATTTTTTACTAAAATCTATAGCTTCTCCTCCTATTTTACAGTAATTGTCTTTAACTCTGATTTGTGCTGCTGGAGTCACACACACACAATCCCAGAACTTTGTGCCCCCATATACCCCTGTCCTTGTCGCATCTCCAGCATTTTCCTGTTTCCTGTGAAACATCCTTTCCACCTTTTCCGGTATATAGAAATACCTATGCAGGCATTTCCACAAGAATATTCTGAATTTTCTCAGTTTTGTGGCATATATTGGTGCTAGGCACACCTTCTTGTAATCATTCACTTTTAGGGATCTCCCCAGTCTTTTTAACATCCTTAATTTTGTTATAACGCACACTGTTCCTTCATTTCTAAAATAGCCCTGTATTCTGTAATGTTAATTCTTTTTTTGATGCAATATTAGACCTTGTTTTTGTAACGTAAGTCTGCAATTTTTAATTTATTCGGTTGTAATGTACTGACCCTTAGATTCTCTTTTAGCTTTAACATCAAACCCAAGAAGTTTCACTAATCAATCCTTTTTATGTTAAATTCTAACCGAGCTTCCTACCAAGATTTTTTTCCCCATAACAAGTGTTCCCAAAAATCTTTCCAAATTTTTTCTATACATATCAAATATTTTTCCCTTCTCTCTTTGTTCGCCGCCAGCAAATATCCTATTTTCATTATCCATTTTCTCATGTTTAATATTAATGACTTTTAATATTTGCTTAGCACATTTTTGTATATATTGCTGGGCATAGCCCTCTTCTTTGTACCTCTCTATTATGTCCCATACAACTTTAGATTTCTCTTCCTGACATCCAGCTGTGTGATCTGACATCTCCTTCCATTTAGGCCAATAGTTGTGTTTGTGCCATATGTATTAATGTAAGTTGGGTGGCTGTAAAATAGGATTTGATGTCTGCGAGTCCCAGGTCCCCTTTTTGTTTGTGGCAATGTCACTTTCCCCCAATGTACCCTGTTTTTCCCACCCTCCTTGAAAAAATCCTTAATTTTTTTTTTTTTTGCCATATTTGTTGCTCTGCTTGACAGTACTAGGCAGTTTGTCCTGCATATAATACTGTGGTACCAGGAACATTTTCAAGGCTTGTAACTTGCTTTCTTCATACACAAACAGCATCTTCCATTTTTTGATTTTTATCTAATTTTCAGCAAGGTTTCATCCCATGTTTATTTAGCAGCCTTTTGAACATCCTGTTTTAATCAAACCTCTAAGTATTACATTTTTCCATTACCCTTTAAAAAGGGGTATTTCTGTACCAGATAATATGTTGGCATATTATTCATGAACATTGCTTTTGTTTTTGTCTTACTTCTCTTATATCCATCCTTTTCAAATGATTTTCCTAAATCTTGTTATGGATTTATTATGTATAAAATCACATTATCTGCAAACAGTGTCTCTTGCCTGGTTCCCCATTTATAACCTGACATTTTAATATCTCTAGCCAATGGTTCCAAACAGAGTGCAAGCAGCAATGGTAAACATGTGCAGCCTTGCCTTATCCCCTTTGACATTTCAGTTAGCTCAGAGTGCCGCCTCCATTTTTTTATATTTGCTTTTGTGCTTTGATATATTTTAAAAATTATTGCTATCCAATATTCTGGGAGGCCATGTTCTTTTAGTATTTCAACCAAACTTCCCAGCTGACCCAATCAAATGCTTTTTTCTGCATCAAGTCATATTAATGTTAGTGCTTTTTGCTGTCCTTTGCATTTTTCTGAATCATTAACTTTGTTTGTTATCAAATGTCTGTCTCCCATCTTTAAAGCAACATTAATCTGGGTTTATTATCCATGATAAAAATTCTTGCTAATTGCTTAATTGCTTTAGTCATGAAAGTCCTTTAACTGTGGTTTAAAATTAAGACAAGTGTATAAAAGATGTCAGAAAAGATTGGTAAGAGAGATTACATATGCAGATCGTGGCAAAACAATGGGAGAACATATGAATGGCTCCCAAATACACATTAAAGTCAAGAAGAGTTGGGATTTTTGCCTGGAAGTGTTTGCATAGTTAGATACTTTTATACCCCAAGCAGATTAAAAAGAATTTTTCCTCAGATGGCAAATTTTGGAGCTGTGATGGAGAAGAAAGAAGTACCTGGGAACATACGTTTTGGGAGTGTAATGAGTTGGCAGACTTTAAAAACTTCCTACACAGTACTCTATCAGGAGTACTGGGTGAGCAAATGAGTGTAACTAAGGAAATGATTTTTTTTAGCTGGGATACAGGATCTGAATTGCCTAGACACTGTAAGGCCTTGATAAGTTTAATTCTGGTGGTTACCAAAAAAAGCAATTACAAGAAAATAGAAATCAAAATCTAAACTAACTATACTTGAAGTAGTGAATATTGTAACTGAGATAAAATAACTGGAAGTGGGATCTTTTGAAAAGTGTAGAAGTAAATGACATAGAAAAAAATGGAAACTGTGGGAGCAGTACTGCAGAAAGAAGGTTTTGGAGGAGGAATGAGATTTAAGAGAAGACATGAATGAAATAATTTATGTAATGTTGCTTAGATTATTCATCACATATATTGTTATGGGTGTACTTCATTTGTACGAAGTTTCAGTACTTCGAAACTCACTTGGTTGAGACCAGTTGTTCTAAGTACCAAAACTTTGAAAACGAAGTACAGAGATCACAGTACAGCGCGGAATGGGAATATTCCCTTTTCCTCACTGTAGTGCGATCTTGGAGTTGGTATATTTAAGTAGGGGGGTGCAGGGAGGCTTGTCCCCCCCCCTGCAAAACAAGTTTATTGTTTTTTTTTTTTTTTTTTTTTTTTTTTTTTTTGTTTAGTCAGCTGATCTGGCAATGAGGCCTTAGCAAAAGTGCACTTTTGTTGAAATGCACTTTCACTGAAGTGGGCATCTACTTTGTTTGTTCAATGTAACTTATTTCCGGACAAACAAAGTAGATCCATTGTTATACATCCATTAATGTTTGTAAATATGAACTTCTTAATATGCTTTGATTACTTTTATATAAATGTAAGTTTGCCTATGTCACAAGTGATAATTCAATAAAGGTGTTTAAAAAAAAAAAAAGAAAAGATAGGTGTATAGTATCCAAGGTCTGTCAGATCTCTCCTTTCGTTTGGTGTGATCACCAGGACTGATGTCTGCCAATAGAATGTTTATTTCCCTTACTCTTAAAATATTACTGAATATCTCTTTTCAAATCTTAATTCTTTTATTCTTTTTTCTTTTCCAAATTTCTGTGGGATATAATTTCAGTTAGTGGCATTTTCCTGCTTTTGATGCTCTTCCTGTATCTCATTCATCTGGGCCTTCTTATCTTCTGCCTTGATTCAGAAAACCCGTCATGTTGAGTCTGCTTCCAATTCTACTTCTTGTGCATATAATTTATTTTAATATGTTGCCAATGCTTTTGCTGTTTCCCCTGTGTTTGTTTCAGGTTTTTTATATATCTTGGTTTCTTATTATAGTTATCATACTTTTCACTGAATCTTGTTTCATTCTTGTATTAAGACTTAATTGGTTTAGACTGGCTTTCAGAACCATTTGATCTGATTTTGTAATTTTCATTCATTCCTCAACTGATGGGGTATGGCTCTGAGACTCTGATCCAATTTGGCTACTTCTATTAGATCATCGAATCCTAGAACTCTCAAGCTCCTCTCTTTAACCATAATGTTCCACCAACCTAATGTACCTCAGATCTCATTTGCCACCATTAGGTATCAGATGCGAATTCTTTAGCTCTCAAGTGTTTGAGTATTCATAGGTTCATAGGTAGGTACTAGGCTATCGGCCCTGGGGCCAATATAAGCCTAGCCAAAAAGGTTCCCTGGCTTTCACCACCTAAGAAAATTGTTTTCCTGTGCCCCTGTCAAGCAGTGCCGCAGAAGTGAACCCCAGGGTGAATTTTCTATTTCCCATCCAGTCGTCAAGATTTTTCTTTGAGGGCCAATGAGAAGCTTTCCTTGATATGGATGGGTAGTTTGTTCCAGAGTATGGAAAGTCTCTGGGACAGGAATCTATCCCTCCAGCATGTTCTGTTTATTGTGGTGACAAGGTTTTGGTCCCTGGAGCGTGTGGTTCGGAGATATTGGGATTTCTTTAAGTGTAACAAGTCCAACAGCTCTGGGTTTGACATAGCTTTGTATGTTAGGCAGAGATCGCCTCTGAGTAGGCGATATGTGATGGAGTAGAACTGGAGTTTTTCGAGACTGTCTGCGTATGGCATCTGTTTGAGGCTGGTAATCCTCTTAGTGAGATATGTCTGTGGCCTTTCCAATTGTTGTAGGTGTCTTGTGAGATAAATGCCAAGCAGGGCATTGTGCTTTATAATGGGTCTGATGAGGGATGAGAGGAGAGGAGAGGAACAGTGGCCTCCTTTTTTCTGGAGGAGAACCCTTTGTTTGGATATTTCCATTTTTCAAGTGTTGTGAGTTGATGAAATTTTATCTAGTACCTTTCTTCTTCTTCCTCCCTCCCATAATTTAGTGTATTAGATTACATTTTATCCCATTTTCAGCTTATGTTGTTTGGTACTTCTCTAGGTACCATTGTTGGTATCTCTTTATACTCTTTTGAGTACTGTTTCTACCATCGTTGGTAGTTTTTTCTTTTCTGTCTTTCTTTCCTTCTACTTTATTAAAAAAGAAAAAAAATGGAAGGAATTTCTTTATAGCTTTTAAGGTTAGTTTTTTTCTAGAAGATGGTTACTTCTCTGCTACTTATTTGGTGATAGTTTATCCTTTTGGTTAAGATGTTAGGCAAACCCTCTGGGTTTGAAAATGTGTTTCCTGTGGGTACAAGCTTTCCATCTCAGATGCCCACAAGGAATGCATTTAATGTGTCGGTCCAGCACATTTTGATGTGGATTGTGTGATCTGCTCAGGTTTTAAATCCAGGGCTTTGACAGATCGCAGGAACAAATTTGTTTTGAGCAGTCTCTTGCCCTCTGCATCTTCTTCAGTGGCTGGAGCTCAAACCCCCTCTAAAAAGTCAGGTAAAAGTAAAACTGATATTTTAATTAAAGAAAAGGAGTCCTGCAAAAGGTCTCCAGATCGATTCTGGGTGTCTGCTTTTGGCTCTTTCAGTGGAGCTTCCTGCTAAGATTCATAAAAAGTCAGATCCATTAGATCTGAAGTAGTTAACTTCATTTGATCAGCAACCTGTAGGTATCGGATCCGATTTGGATCCGAGCCAGCAGCTTTCCTAGCAAAAGATCTGAGCTCCAACCTCCTTCCCCTACCCATAATGCCCTGCTACCTCCCTTAAGCCCTCAGATCTCGTTTGCCGCGGCTTCTTGAAGCATCTGAGAACGAGCTCCTAGCGTTGGGTTTGTGAGTAGAAGTAGAATATTTAAACTTTTTTCTGTTTAAAATCTCTGTATTCTTAGTGTATGTGGTACCCCTTTCTCCCTTAATCTATTTGGGTAGTTTTATCGTTAGTTTAGTGTAGATTTTAATTTCCCTCCCCCTTCTGTCTGTGTGTGAAGGTGTGTGCGTGTGGGCCTGTTCTCTTCAAAATGTCTGAAGGCCCAAAAGCAATTTTTTCTAAATGCTCCGAGTGTGGCCATAAGCTGTCCCCAGCGGATGGCCACACTCGGTGTGTTATTTGCCTGAGCATGGACCATCTTTTGTCAGGCTGCACTATCTGTGCAGCCTTCAACCCCAGGCTTTGAGGGATAGGCGGACTAAGTTAGTTCTTGCGGACCTTTTGCCCCCGGATTCGGCTTCGTCCTCCTCCCCCTCTGTGGTGCCAGCCGCAGCTGCTCCACCGATTGTTCCCGCTCCCCTGGCCGGGATTCAAACTCCCTCTTCGGCTCAGGAGGAAAGGGACTCCAGGGAAAAGGATAGGAAAGACAAGTAGCGTGATAGGGACAGGCATCGTAGCCACAAGAGGCGAGCCGATTCAGCTCCCTCGGCCCCGCCGTCTAAGCAGCCCGTCTCCCCCCTTAAGGTCTTCAGGTCTTCCCCTCCAGGCATTGTTCTCCACGTTTCTCCCCGGAGCCAGAGGAGGAGACCCGGTCACCTTCGAGGTCATCCAGGCAGCCTTCTCGGCCAGCCTTGGCAGCCTCATCCAGGTCAACAAGAATTTTATCCGACACGGACATGGACCGGATGATGCGTCAATTTCTTCAGGCCCAGCTGCAGGTGGGAGTGCTCTTGCGACCCCATTTTTCTCCCCCATTGTCCTTCTCCGACCCGCTACCGGGGTTCGGAGCTGTCGGATCCGATTAGCTTCGGAGCCGGGGTGGTGTTGGCGCCAACAGTGTTTCCTACTTTGGCGTAGACTGTACCTTCGAGTTTGTCGAATCCATTTTCGGATCCGAGCTCTCGGGGCCATGAGATGAGCGTCGGATCCGGAGGGGTCAGGGTGCCTTTGACTCCATTGAGGTTGGATCACACTGCCCTTTCGGATCCGATCGGGTCATCTCCGGTGCTGATCCACATGCCGGATCCGAGGGGGCTGCTCCGGTGCCGATCCACGTGCCGGATCCGAGGGGGCTGCTTTCGGATCCTAGGGAGAGCAGCTCACCCTCAGCATTCAACATCATGGAGAGGGTCCTTTCGAGGGATTCGAGGCCCCAGGCTCTTGCTACGGATCCACCCACCATTCCCTCTCAGACGGGCCTGTCTTCCATCATCCGGCCCCAGGGACAGCCTGCGCCTACGTCCCAGATGGTTCCCGTAGAGGAACAGGACATTGTTGGTGAGCCCTCCTCGGACAGCCCCCCCCCCCGAGGAGGTCGCTCACAAACGAAAGTGCAAGAGGAGGCACTTGGACTCACCCGAGTCCCTCACAGAAGACACGGACTTGGAGGAAAGGAAGGTTTCCCCCAGGTCACCCCCCGAGGACGTCTAATTTGGAGACATTATGGAAATGCTTCGTATTAGAGGGGGGGGTGGTCAGCCCAAAAGCCTTCCTTGGATGAGTTTGTCTTTCTGGAGGCATTCAACGCAGGCCTATCTACCTCTTGGGTGTCCCCTCCCGCCGATCCCCTGGTGGACCTCATAACTACCAGGGCATGGAAGGAGCTGGACACTGTGGAGCCAATACCCAAGAGACCGGACAGGATTCTCAGCGCCCTCACAGACACGACAATTTGGAGCAAAGGTGCCCCGGTAGATGCCATGGTGGTGGCGGCTGCCACCAAGAAAGAATTAGCACAACAGGAGAGTTCCTCAGTACATCCCCCAGACAAGGAGTCTCGGATGATGGACCGCCTCGGAAAGTGGATGCTCGCTTCAGCGACCTTCTCTGTAAGGTCTCTGAACTATATGGCACACGTGATACGACTCCAGCAGGACCTAATCAAAGAGTATGCTGGGTCACCCCTAGAGTTCATGTCTGCCGAGGACAAACTGACCTTCTCGGCGTGAATGGCCACTCTTAAGTCTATCACAAACACCTCTATGCGGCTTCTCTCCCATGCCACGGAGGGAGCGGCTAGAGCCAGCGGAGCATGCATTGTCTTATGACGACAGTCCTGGATCCGTCTCTGCGACTTTGCGGAACCCTTCAAGGCGTCCTTCGCAAACACCCCCTTTGACGGTTCTACGCTTTTCGGCAAAACCGTCCGTGATACGCTACTCCAGAGCGAGAAGGACGGGAAAACATCTGCTGTCGGGATCCGCTTCTCGGCTCCTCAGAGGTCCTTCTCCAGGAACCAAAGAGGACAGAAGAAGATGTGGTTCCGGAAATCCCAACAGTTCCATTTCACTCCAGATCCCTCGTCCTTCAGAGGCAGAGGAGGACAGGGTGGACGCCGGCCCAGAGGCAGAGGGGGGCCGAAGAATTTCGGGTCGAGGGAACCCTTTTCCGATTGACCCGCGCAGCAACCCTGAGGGGTTGCCCGACCGCTCCTCTGTGGAGGCAGTCGGGTGGCGCTTCTCGGAGCATCTAGCACATTGGGAGTCCATTACGACAGATCGCTGGGTGCTGCGGATCATATCCAGGGGCTACTCAATTCCATTCCTAAGTTCTCCTCCCCGGTCGGGGCGCCTCCCCGATGTACCACCCAATCAGAGGGAGGTACCAGCCTTTGAAATAAAAGAACTGCTAAGAAAAAGAGCCATCCAGCATGTTCCCCCGGTCAATCCGGATCAGGCTTTTACTCCAGGTTCTTTTTGGTGCCAAAAAAGACGGGGGACTTACGGCCAATTCTTGACCTGTCCACACTGAACCTGTCAGTTGCCAATGAGAAGTTCCATATGGTCACCATTTAATCCATTCTCCCACTGTTACAGGAGAACGACTGGATGTGCTCCATAGACCTCAAGGATGCGTACTACCATGTTCTAATGGACAGGCGATCCAGGAGGTTTCTCCGCTTTTGGCTGGGAGCCAGCCATTATCAGTTCAGGGTCCTACCCTTCAGTCTCACCACAGCCCCCAGGGTGTTCACCAAGGTCATGGCAGTTGTAGCGGCCCACCTGAGGCTTCAGGGAATAGAGGTCTTTCCTTACTTGGACAACTGGCTCCTAGCCGCCCCCACCAGGCATCTACTATGTTCAGCGAGAGACTATTTCATACATCTCGCCCGCTATCTAGGGATCACTATCAAATACAAGAAATCCTCCCTTCAGCCTTCTCAGATCTTTGATTTCATAGGGGCCAGGATAGACACAATTCAGTCCAAAGTCTTTCTGATGTCGGACAGACTCCACAATCTAAACCTCCACGTTTTGGTTCTTCTTCAGTCCTCGGCCCCTCCAGCGGAGTTAGTCCTGTGGGCTCTGGGGTCCATGGCAGCGGCCATCAACCTGTCACCGCTCGCGCGTCTGAATATGAGGATTCTCCAATGGACTTTACAGATCCAGTGGTCCATTCTACTACATCCCTTATCTACCCCTATTCCTCTCAGCAGGGTTTGCAGGGAATCTCTTCTTTGGTGGCTCCATTCCAAGCACCTCCGGGAAGGGCGCCCCTTCTCCATGTCCCCACCCCAAGTCACAGGTGACCACGGATGTGTCTCGCCTCGGGTGGGGGGGGCATTGCATAGGCAGAATCGTCCAAGGCACGTGGACTCGCACAGAGACCTTTTTGCATATCAATGTTCTGGAGATGAGAGCAGTGCTTCTAGAGTTGCAGGCTCTCCATGCCCTTCTTCCTCTAGGGACTATTGCAATTCAAACAGACAACATGTCAGTGGTCTGGTACATCAACAAGCAAGGGGGAACCAGATCTTATCCACTTTGCCGAGAGGCCATGAGAGTGTGGGAATGGCCAATATCCACCAACTGCTTTCTCATAGCAACGCACATACCGGGTCGGTCAAACATTCTAGCGGACAAGCTGAGTCAAACTATCCTCTCACCCTACGAGTGGTCTCTGAACCCCTTAGTAGTGAAACAGATCTTCCTCAGATGGGGTCAACCTTGCTGCGATCTGTTCTCGTCGCCTTCGAACACAAAGTGCAGCGAGTTTTTCGCTCTGATTCCCCCACCAGGGGAAAACCCCAGAGACGCTTTGGTTCATGCTTGGCCATCCAGTCTTCTATATGCTTATCCTCTTCTTCCGTTGATGACCAAATTCTTGCAGAAAGCTCGTCGGTTGGGGAGCAGAGTTATCCTCATAGCCCCATTCTGGCCTCGTCAAAATTGGTTCCCATGCCTACAGTCTCATCTAGTGCATCCTCCCTGGATCTTAGATCCCCTTCCGGATCTGATTTCTCACCCCTTGGGATTGAGGACTCCCGACCTGGACAACCTCAAGCTCTCGGCTTGGTTGATCCAGTTCCCTTAATGGCTAGGACTCCCGGTATCTCATCCTCAGTTAAAGCTATCCTGTTGGCCACTCATAAGCCTTCTACCAGGAAAGTCTACAAGAGTAAATGGAAACATTTTTCTATGTGGGCAGAGCATAGGAATTTGGATCCTTTTACAGCTCCTATTCCAGCAGTCCTCGATTTTTTATCCCAAATCTTTCATCAGAGGCTAGTTCTTCAACTGTTAAAGTTCAACTGGCAGCAATTTCCCACTTTCACATTGGAAACAAATTTGGCCCCATAGCATCCTCTAAGATCTGTAAGACCTTCCTGAAAGGTACCTTTCTTTTGAGACCCCCTGTTAAGGAAGCAGTTCCTCCATGGGATTTAACCCTAGTTCTCCAGGCTCTGACTGGTCCCCCTTTTGAGCCCGCAGCTTCGGTCAACTTGAAGTATGTATCTTGGAAAACTGCCTTCCTGGTTGCTATTACCTCAGCTAGAAGGATAGCTGAGCTTCAGGCTCTTTGTAGTAAGCCCCCATACATCATTTTTCATAAAGACAGAGTTTCCCTCAGGACTAACCCCTCTTTTCTGCCTAAAGTGGCTTCCGAAGCCAACATCAACCAATCCATCAATCTGCCTGTCTTCTTTCCTAATTATCACAACAAAGGAGAGTATAGACTTCATTGCCTGGATGTACATAGACGGTTACGATTTTACTTACACAGAACGGCTGTTTTTCGAAAATCGGAACAGCTGTTTGTCTCATTTGCTAAGTCCTGTTTGGGTAAACCAGTGACAAAGGTAACCTTAACTAGGTGGATTTCCCAATGCATTCTTCTCGCATACAGACGCTCTGGTCGACCTGAGCCCATGCGGGTTCGGGCACATTCTACCTGTTCTGTGGCTACCTTCTGGTCGAGGGTCCCTTTGGATGACATTTGTTCAGCACTACTTGGGCTTCTTCTCATACTTTCATTACACATTATAAATTGGATCTGATTTCCAGAGGAAGGGCATCCTTGGGCTCTGCAGTGCTTCGGAATATCCTTCCATAAGGACCTCCCAAGTTATTGGTAGCTGGGGACTCTGTCCCACAGGTAGCTGATCAAATGAAGTTAAATACTTCAGATAAAGAAGTTATGTACTCACTATAATGTTCCATCTGAGTAGGTAACTTCATTTGTCAGCAACCAACCCTCCCTCCATCCCCCTGACCTGTAGTTCGTCCTTGAAGGATTATTGTATTTCACTTCCCAGATGACATCAAGTTAGGATGTTCAGGTAGTTTTTCCTTGTGTTATGGTAGTATTCTGTGATATTATGGCAAACTCGATCTGAGGGCTTGAGGGAGGTAGCAGAACATTATGGGTAGGGGGAGGAGCTTGGAGCTCGGATCTTTTGCTAGGAAAGCTGCCGGGTCAGATCCGAATCGGATCCGATACCGACAAGTTGCTGACAAATGAAGTTACTTACTCAGATGGAACGTTATGGTGAGTGCATAACTTATTTTTTCTTCTCCCTTCCTAGAGAATTCACCTCAAAGGCAGTTTAGGCCTAATTCCACTACATCTTCTCTTCAATCCTTCAGAAGTCTTTCAGAAGCAGATATGGACAGGATGATGAGGAATTTCGTCAGAGCATAGATACAGATGGGGGTTCTCCCATTTCTGACTCCTGTTGTGCCTGGGAGCCAACATCTGTCCACTTCCTTTCTGGTATCTCCTCCGATCTGACCTTCTGTTTCAGAGCCATTGGATTCAAGATCCCTGGTGGTGTCTTCTTTGGATCTGAAGACTGTTTGCTGTTCAACTCTGATGGTTCCCCTGAGCCGACCAGCACTGAGCGTTTTGGAGCCAGAGGACTCTAGGAACCAAAGCATCAGCACTGGATCAGGGGGATTGGAGTCTACTCTGAAATTGTTGGAGCCATCTCTTCCCCTGGAGCCTCAGTCCTGGATAGCTTGGGTCCAACTCCCTCCTTGGGTGGTAGAGCACTGGTGGGGTTGCAGAAGCCAACAATCGAAGAGGTCTCAGCTTCGGAGCCATTGACTTCTGTTTCCCCTAGGCATTTTGCCTTTGAATTTATGGAGAGGGTTTTCTTCTTGGCTAGAGAAGACATCCCTCCCCTACTTAGATCAGACAACCCTGCCTCAAACTGTTCTTTGCTCTGAACCTCAACTATCTCTTCCACTGGGATAGCCAACCTGAACGAGGCTGCAGCCAATCCATCAGGACATTGTCATCTCTTCCAATACTTCCCCAAAACACCCAACTGAGGAAGTCTGTCAAAAGAGGAGGTATAAGAGGAGGCACTTGGATTCCCCCAACAATCTCTCACAGAGGATACTGATTTTGATGAGGTGGAGGGGTCCCCCAGATCACCATCTGATGAAGTCTCCTTTGGAGACATCCTAGAGCTCCCTAAAACAAAAGTGGTTGGCCTCCCAACACCCCTGCCCAGGAGGAATCAGTGTTCCTGGAGGTTTTGGGGTCTGGATCATTTAATTCTTTGGTGATGCCCCAACCAATGTGCTCATTGACCTGGTCTCTCGACGGGCATGGAAGGAGCTGGACACTGTTGTGCCAATACCCAAAAGACCAGATAAATTCTGGTGCCCCCCCCCCCCCAAGTCCATGCACACTGGAGCAAGGGAGTACCAGATGCCATGGTTGTTGCTACAGCTACAAAGAAGGAATTAGCAGAGTTCTTCTTTCCATCCTCCTAATAGAAAGTCTAGGGCATTGGACAGATTCGTGAAGCATGTTTATGTTTGTTACCTTTTCCCCTTATGTCGCTGAATTACCTGGCACATTTTGAGACTGCAAAGAGATTTGATCAAGGAACTTACCAAATCTCTTTCTTGGGTCCATGTCCTTTGTGGATAGAAGCAGGATCTCCTCGCAACAGGCCACCTTCCAATCTGTCTCAAATGCGTCTATGAGGTTGATCTCCCATACTGCAGAAGTTACCTCATGGGTGGTGGATTCAGGAATAGCCATTAGAAAACATGCCTGGATGCACTTGTGTGTGTTTGCAGAACCATTTAAGTCTTCGTCCCTCAATGCACCCTTTGAATCTTCTTTGTTTGGCCCAAAGTTAAGGACATGTTCTCCAGGTGTGAATACAAGAGAAGGACCCTATCTGCCATAAGTGTACATTTTTCTACCCCTTAAAGGCCCTTCTGTAGGAATCAGCAAGGTGGTAGAAAGATGTGGCTTTCCAGGATTCATGTGGAGATAGTTTCCCCAGGGGCAGGGGGGAAACTCGATCTCTGCCATGAGGATGGCATCTTCCAGTTATCTGCAGAAACAGGTTTTAGAGATTCTTTCTCAGGTAGGCCCTATCAGTGTCCCTGAAGGGAGATCAGACTGTCCCTATATATCCAGAGGTTATACCATATAATTTTCTCTAACCTCTCCCACAGTTATGCAGAAAAGTCCCTATGTTCCACCAAGTCAGAGGGAAGCAGCATCTCCAGAAATAAAAAAGCTGCTAGAAAAGAAGTCATCCAAGAGGTTTCCCCAGACAAGAGAGAGTCCAGAACTTATTCAAGATTCTTCTTGGGGCCAAAAAAGACAGGGGACTTGAGATCAATTCTGGATCTGAGCAGGTTAAACCAGTTTGTTCAGTATACGAAGTTTCAGATGGTTATGGTTCAGTCCCCTTTGCCTCTGTTGCAGAAAGACAAATGGATGTGCTCAGTAGATCTTCAGGATGTATACTATCACATCAAAATGAACAGACAGTCCAGGAGATGCTTATGCTTCCACTGGGAGCCAGTCATTACCATTTCAGATTACTGCCCTTTGGTCTCACCACAGCCCTCAGGGTGTTTACCAAGTGTATGGCAGTAGTAGCAGCGGGTCTATATCTTATGTTGAAAGTTTTATAACTTCAAATGTTAAAATATCGAATTTAAATGTTCAAAGTTATAAAACTTCGAACATATGTAAAAAAAAAAAAAACCCAACCCCAAAACTAACAGCTGTAGGGAGGGGGGCAAGCCCCCCTGCACCCCCCACACTCCCGCTGTTTAAATATACCAACTCTGAGACCGCACTAGCACTACAGTGCAGTAAGGGAAATCTTCCCTTTACCATACTATAGTGTGGTCTCGGAGTTGGTATATTTAAAGAGCGGGGGGGGGAGGGTGCAGGGTGGCTTGCCCCCCTGCCTACACTAGTCAGGTAAGTTCCGTTTTTTTTTTATTATTATATGTTCGATTTTTGAAACTTCGAACATTTAAATTCGATTATTTAACGTTCAAAGTTTTCAAACTTTGAAAATATAATATAGACCCATAGCAGCTCACTTGAGACTGCAAGGATTCCGGGTGTTTCATATTTGTATGACTGGCTCATAACTGTTCCAATCGGGTATCGTCTTATTCAAACTCAAGAGTACATATTCAGTTATGCTTTTGCCTGGGGATTTTAGTCAATCACAACAAATCTCATCTTGTACCAACACAGGTATTGGAATTCATCAGTGCCTTCTGGGCTCTTAGCAAAGATTTGGACCCCTTTTCAGCACCTGTGTCGAGAATCCGTGAGATTTTAGCTTTAATCTTCAATGAAGGAGCTACTTTCTCAACTTTGAGTTCATTTGGCTGCCATTTCTAATTTCCAGTTGGGCAAAAATAACTCTTCTTTAGCTGCCTTTCTCAAGGGAACCTTTTTGCTTAGACTCCTCCTAAAGAGGAGATCCTTCTCCTCCTTAGGATTTAAATATAATGTTTCAGGACTTAACTCAATCTCCCTTTGGACCTTTGGACAAGGCAGACCATAAATTTTTATCTTAGAAAAACTTTTTTCTGTTGGCTATTACATCAGCTAGAAGAGTATCCAAACTCCAGGCTTTATCCTCAAAGCTTCCTTACCTAATTTTTTCATGAAGACAGGGTGTTGTTTTGAACAAACCCGTCCTTTTTACCTAAGGTTACTTCTGAGTCAAATATAACTGAACTAAAATAAAAACCAACTGGCTGGCAGCAAAATGAGAAG
Organism: Protopterus annectens; assembly: GCF_019279795.1. Taxonomy (NCBI): domain Eukaryota; kingdom Metazoa; phylum Chordata; order Ceratodontiformes; family Protopteridae; genus Protopterus; species Protopterus annectens. The sequence continues at coordinate 225,815,005 of NC_056746.1, forward strand.
GGCAACAGTGAAATAAACAATTTATTAGCGCTTTCGTCTGATATAATCACCAAACTTCTTCAGATAAACCTCCATTCATTGTGCAACAGTTTTATATATAACATCACATGACATAAAACAGCAGCCAGTAACAGAACCAATACAAAATTTTAAAAATCCATAGATGGTAAAAAAACAAGCTCCTTGCCATGTTTGATAGACATGGCTGTGAACTAATGGAGCTCCTGATTAAACATAACAGTTCAGCTATGGATGTGTTGTATGCCAAAATCAAAGAACTTGATGGCAAAATTGTCAACAACAACCTGTTTGCTGGATGTAAAAGCCAGTATGATTTCATCTTCAAAGACATAGACAGCTTGTGTGATTCTATCCTTAATAGGAAAAACAAAAACTGGCACGAGATAGGACAGCATATGCACAAGGTAAAGCATATCCTTTGCCACCATTAGGGCAAACCGGTAATAAATTTTACACCAGACAACAACAGGATAATGAAGAAATCGGCAAAGACTCTGATGTTGAAGTAGTCCCTTTAGACCAGCCAGAGGTGTGGAGATTCGAAAGGTTATGGAACCGGAGACAACAAAATCAGGGACCATATCCAGAGACCAACAGCTGGAAATGCAACCAACAGAGGAACGGGAATAGAAGCAACCAATATTAGAGGTGACTGCTGACTTTGACTGTAAAATCATTGAAAATACTGTTCATGATTTTTAAAATATACAATTACAGTTCAATTTCTTTGGGTGAAGAATGTGCAAATTTATTTAGCGAAGGATATACCTTTGTCGCAAGTAAACCAGTTGATCTGGTCAGGCTAATTTTAGATTTAAAAATTTATGCTAAAAATTTAAATTTGCATGTTTTATTCAATAATGAATATCAGACTTGAAGTAACAATGAAATAAATGTCAGAATTCCTAGTGTTTTTAACCCTGATGTACATCCTGTATTAAAGGTTTTTGAAAAAGTTTGTGAAACAGATTTTAGATATTATCTTTCACAGTTTAATAGCTTGGATAATATGTCTAATGAAGACAAAGGCATACTTGAGTACCTTAGATCGTATGGTGACCTTAGATTTATGCGCCCTGACAAGGGTGGGGGTATGGTGATTATGCAACATGATGATTATATGCAAATAATGTTTCAAATGTTGTATAGTGGAACATACGAAGAGATGTCCGTCAATGCAGTACATCTGGGTTATAAAATAATAGATTGGGAATAACTTGATATGCTCACCCAGGATCAGATTACCATACAGTAATATAACTATATGACTGTTGAATGGCCTAGGATCCTGGTGATATTTGGGATCCCTAAGATACATAAGGATATAGCTGATCCACCTTTAAGGCCCATTGTGGATTCTGGGAAATCCAAGGCTAGTTATATAGCTAAATTATTAGATAAGCAATTAAAAACAGTAGTGAGCAAAATTCCAAACCTTTGTCGTGATTCCTGGTAGTTTCTTATTACTTGTAACAACTTGAACCCCTTTTCTAATGGTATCTTTATAACCATCGATGTGAAGGACTTGTTTAGTAGTATCTCCCATGAGCAGGGTAAAGATTGGGTTGGCTTATACCTCTGTGAAGTGATGGGGTTAAAACAAGATAAAATAAATGTTTACAGTCAGTTATTGGATATTGTCCTTCGCTTTAATTACATACATTTTGAAGGACATTATTTTAGACAGATGGAAGGTGGTGCCATGGGGTCAGCCTGTGGCCCCCTTTTTGCAAATATTGTTATGGCATGGTGAGAGAGGGAAATATATATTTAAATGCTGGATCCCCCCTGGGGCTAAATGAAATGATTTCCATCAATAACCTTCTTAAATTGAAGACATGATAGGTAATAGCATAGTATAGTTTGTCAAAACATTTGTACATATGTATATTCACATTTTTAAAGAATGAAATTTAGTATATAATTGCTTTTTTACCATTTATGGATTTTTAAAATTTTGTATTGGTTCTGTTATTGGCTGCTGTTTTATGTAATGTCATGTAACATAAAGTGTTGCACAATGAGTGGAAGTTTATCTGAAGAAGTTTGGTGATTATATCAGACAAAAGTGCTAATAAATTGTTTATTTCACTGTTGCCTTTCTCATTTTGCTGCCAGCCAGTTGTTTTTTATTTTAGTTTAGTTATTGTTTTTTGTGTTTTGGACTCAAATATAACTGAGGTCATTAATGTCACAGTTTTCTTAACTTTTCAAACAAAGGAGAGTATATGTTGCATCTTTTGGATGCACATAACTTCATTTTTACCTTCATAGAACTAAAGACTTCAAGAAATTTGGACAGTTATTTGTTTCCCTTTCTCCTACCAGGTTAGGCAAACCAGTATCTAAAGTTACACTGGCCAAGTGGTTGATTGTATAATCTTTGTCTTTTATAAATTAGGATTATCCTTACCAAAATCTCCTAGAGCCCTTTCCAAGAGGTCTGTGGCAGTTTTGTTAGCTTTTTGGTCCAGAGCGTCTTTAGATGATATTTGTGAAGCTGCAACTTGGACTAATCCCCACACTTTCATTACTCCTTACAAGTTGGATTTAATTTCCAGGAACAGAGCGGTCTTTGGCTCAGCAGTGCTCCAGAATATCCTTCAATCAGGGCCTCCCAACATTACAGGAATGAATGAAAATTACATCATCAGCTAAAAAAGTTATGTATTCACCATAACATTCCATCTGTGTTGTCCATTTTCATTCTTCCTCAACTTAACACCCACCTACCCCCTCCTTTCGCTTCTGGAGAGATCTAAGAGTTACACAGAAACCTCTGTTCGTTGTTTAAGCTCCAGCTTCCCTTTTCTTTTCTACCTTTGGTTATTTATGTAATAGATTGACCTATTATATCTAGGGGTAGTGAACTCAATATGAGGTATGTTAGGTTGGCGGATCTTATGGGTAAAGGGATGAGCTCAAGAGTTCTAGGATCTGATAATCTGGTAGAAGTGGCCGAGCCAGATCCGAGTCTTGGATCTGAATCCCATCAGTTGAGGAAGAATGAAACTGGACAACACAGATGGAACATTATGGAGAGTACACACCTTTTTGTTTTTTAGGGCTTTGTTTTTGTATTCATTTAAGTTTCCTAAGTATTGTGTCATAGATTGTTCTGCCTTCTTAAGTTTCTGTTTTGTTTCCTGTGGTTTGTCAACAGTCCTTTTAGCCTGAAGTGTTTTAACCTTTTATAATGCTTCATTTTATTTATTAGGATGATTAGCTCAAATTTCTTTGACTTTCCAATCAACTATGATTCTTTTATGTTAAAATTGTCCCAAGTCTGCAGTATTATTTCAGCACTAAAGTTCATCTCTTCCAGTATTTTTTTGATCTACTCATTCCCTAAAACTTATCTTTTAAAGGAAATTTGGAAAATGGCAGTGTTTTCTTTGTATATCTTCCTCCGATCTTTCAAGGTAATTGCTACTGGAGCATGATTTGACAAAATTACAGGATGTATTTTTGTTTCGAACTAGATTTATATGCTCGTCAGTTATATATCATTTGTACATTCGTGTCCAGTTGTTCTACTTCCATATGTAATTTGTACATACTTTTTCTTTCCCTGTTGTCATAACATCACATAGTCCAAATACACTTGCATCTTTTTCTTCTTCTGTTAAGATCCTCATTCTCCTTGAGATACTTTTTTAGTTATTATACTCCATTTTCCATCTTTTAACAAGACACTGTGTTGAAAAACCATTATATTGCCTTATGTCTTCTTTGTATTTTTTATTTTTGACTTGGGGGGTGTATAGACATTAGCCAGTGTAATTTCCATACTCTGCCACTTACTTTTACAAATCTGCCTAGTTTGTCCATCATATCTTTTCTCCAAGCTCCGTATTGAAATGTCAACACTCAAAATGCCAGGTGCTAACAATCTGAAAAAAAAAAGACCAAAAATCCAGGAAAGAGCGAATCTTGAAGATCACTCTTCTCCTTTAAACTTTTTTTTTTGGGGGGGGGGGGGTTGTACCACTGCCAGTACACAAGACACTCAGACACACAATACTTATAACAGTACACAAGCAAAATACTACATCTCTCCTTATCCCTGTCCCTTTATTCCTTCCTAATACACACACACACACCCTTCTAATGATGAAACTTGCAAGATATCCGTAATGTTCAGCGTTAACACCTCATACCTGCACTGACCTTCCACAGCCAGTCTTCCTTTTGATGTACACACTACCTGATAATATGTGCAGTTGAACAAAAGTGTACTCAAGCAAATTCCCAAGCATGTCACTCTGTTGACCAAATGAGCATTCGAAAGAGTGTATATAACCTGATCTATATCTATCAACTTTGGTAACATGTTTGTCATTCTTTTAGATAATTTAGAACTACAGTTGTTTGAGTGGTGTCTGTGATGTATACTGTTTGCAACCAAAGTGGTGTCATGTTTTTTCATTTATATAAATGTAAAATTGTCTGTGTCATATGTGAACATTTAATAAAGATGTTTGTTGGGGAAATAAAGACACTTTAGAATTGCGGTCTGAAATTGAAGTAGATCACTCTGAAAATGGATCTGGCAGATCTTTACCCTCTTTGGGTAATATAGGCACCACACCTTCCTTCCAAGATGCTAGCCCACCCTTTTAAAATATTGTTAAACAGAACTTCCTAGATCTTTTACTTTCTTCCACCATAACCTTCAGATTAACACAGGGATACTGTCTGCTCATCTCATCCTGCCTTAGCTACTACTTATTTAGCATTACCTTCTTCTAATTTTGGCATATTCAAGTCTTAACATAAACATCTCCATTGTGCCTTGTCTTGGTTTTCCCAACCCTTGCTTCACACAAATTTTCATAAAATTTCTGAAATGTCTCTTAACACCTTAAAAGGATTTCTGGTTATTTTTCTTGTCCTAGGCTCCTTAGTTTGTCTACATCTTTCTACTGTCTATTACCAAAGTCATTGGGTTAAAAGTCTTTGTCCTCTAGTTGACCAAAATAAAATCTGTTTAACTGTAATATTCTAAAATCATGCGTGTTGCCCAAATACTCTCTTATTTTTCCTTTCAGCACTCTGCGGTTGCTTCTCTTCTTGTTGTGTAAGATTCTCCTTCTGCATTTATTAACTTTTGTAAACCATTGCAAATAATCCCTGTCACTTTTTTTCTCATATCTCTTTCTCTGCCTGTTATTTTTTACCATGTTTTTACACTCCCATTTTCATTTGTTCCTGCTCACTAGCTATCCCTTCTGAAAGTAATATTTTTCCTTATATGTCTTGAATTGTATCCACAACCCATTCCTTACATTCCTTTTTTTTTTAACAGATAAGTAGGAAAACACATTTCTAAGTTTTGCATGTAGTTGTCAAATCTGGGTTTATGACAACAGATCGAATATACTAAATATCGAACAGCTGGAAAACCAAAAACGCAGGTAAATAGAAACTCTTTTTTTATGAGATCACAGTACAGTGAAAACCAGGAAATTTGCCCTTTCCTCACTGTAGTGCGATCTCAGAGTTAGTATATATATTTATCAGGGGGTGTGGGGGCCCAACCCCCCCACAAAATGGGTTTCTATTACCTGCATTGTCGATTTTTCCGCCATTCGATATTTAGTGTATTCAATCCATTGTCATAGACCCGTCAAATCCAGCCCTGCCTCTTGGTTAACCAAAAAAACTATGCAGCTTATTAATCAGAGACAACATCTGGAAAGAATGGCTGAAAAAAAGCACTAAAAACACCTTAAAAAAATAAGCACTTTAGAAACTTCACAAACCATCACATCAAACTCAATAAGCAAGACTGTTATTTTCAGCCTACAACACAAACATCAAAACAATCCAGACCTTTTGTAGTCATCTTTGAACAAACTAATGCACAATGATCATACATCCACACCATCTTCATCAACAACCATTGCAACAAATTCAGTTTCCAGTCAGTTAACTACTACTTCATCCAGACAGTATAGTCCCTCACCAATAATAACATTACTTCTTTTATTGTCATGCCTCCTTCCTGTCACAACCAGCAGCAGTTGTTTAATTTCCACACTATTTCCACCTTTGTGATATGAACATAGGATCATAGGAAGTTACTAGGCTATTTGCCATGAGGCCGCTTACAAGCTTAGCCAAGAATTTAGCCCATGTTCTGACAAGTCAGCACCCGATGCCCCTGTCCAGCAGGGACACAGGTTGAAATCCCAGGGGTGTATTTCATGTTCCCCATCCAGTTATCCAGGTTGCAGTTAAAAGGGTTAATGAGGTAGTCTACTTGACTTGGAGAGGGAGTCTATTCCACAGAAGGGGGAGTCTCTGGGACACAAATCTGTCCTGCCAACAAGTTCTATTGATGTCACAAACCAGGTTGACGTTGTGTATGTGGGGGGGGGGGGGGTTACTTGAGTGGAGCTTGAGTTCAGATATGCAGCAGTATCATCAAGGCGGGGTCTGAGATTGCTTTGTATGACAGACACAGGTCACCTCTGAGGAGTCTGTATGAGACTGAGTAGAAGGACAGGGCTTTTAGCCTGTTTGTGTAGGGTAGATGTTTGAGGCCCTGGATTCTCCTGGTGAGGAACCTCTCTGGTCTCACCAGCTGCTGCATGTACTTTGTGAGGTGCATGCTGAAAGGGGCATTGTAGTCAGTAATGGGTCTTACGAGGAAAGAATACAGGGATGTTATTCCATTCATGTCTCAGGATGAGATACCCTTACTAATGAGGTGGGCCATGTAGAAAGCTTTCTATACAAAGTAGGCAATGTGGTGGTCAAAAGTCAGTGTACTATCAACCTTGGGTGCCCAGGTCCCTCATGACTGATTGCATACTTAGGACCTTGTTATTAATGTGGGGATGTCACTCTCCCCAAAGGGGATGATGCATTTTTTGGCATTCAGTTTGAGGCCATGTTTCTGGCACCATTCATTTGTTTGGGAGAGTCCCTCTTGGAGGATGTCCACATCACTAGAGGTATTGATGACAGTGCCCAACTTGCAGTCATCTGCAAACTTGGCCAGCCATAGCCCACTGGTTTTGGCCTGCACCTCAGAAAAGTATATCCCAAACAACAGAAGCTCCAAGACAGATCCCTGGGGTACACTGCTCGTTATGGGTCTACTACTTGAGGTGGCTTCCCCTATTTTGACTAGGTGGTTTCTATCAGTGAGCCAGTTTGCTACCTATCTGGTAACATAAGGATTGATGCCTATTTGAGAGAGTTAATCTATTATACCCAAGTGGGGAATAGTATCGAATGCTTTGGTCAGATTAAGGTAGGCGGTATGCACCGTCTTCCCCTCGTCCATGGCTTTGCTGACTATCTTAAAGAAGTCCACCAAATTTAACAGGCATGATCTCCCTTTGATGAAACCAAACTGTGTGGGATCGAGTGTTTGGAGGTTGCCAATGTCCTTGTTAATGAGGTCCATGATAATCCATTCCATGACCTTGCAGATCAGGCTAGTTAGACTGATGGGTCTATAATTTCCTGGATTGGTGGACACTCTACCTTTCTGCAAAGGGATGATCGTGGCTGTCCTCCACTCAGCTGGGCTGGGAGGAAGCCAGGTTTTGGTTGAATAGGGTGCCTAATGGTACTGCAAGCTCCTGCCTTGAGTTAATGTAGGATGCAGCCTGGGATGTTATCTGGTCCCATGGAGGCTGTATTTTTTGCCTTTGAGCGGGCAGTGATAACTTTCTCCCTAGTTATAAGAGGAGGGGAGCAGGTGCTGGGGATGTCCTGATCTACTGATGGGAGCAGAGGGGTGAAGTTTTCACTGAACCTGTCTGCCAGCAGGTTGGCTATATCTACGGTATTTTTGTATGTGGTGTCCTTAACCACCAGTTCTGAACAGATCTGAGTGCTTCCTTTGAGATTGCAGACATAGACATATGTGAATAAGGCCTTATGATTGTCTTTAGCAGATGTGGCCAGTTTGGACTCTAAGTTTGCTTTGGAAGATTTTACTAGTGACCTTATTTGTTTGTTTTGACTAAGGAGAGATTGCTTCCAATTAGGTATCTGCTCCTTCTTGGTCATGGACAGCATTTGTTTCCCTTTTATTATAGAGTTTATTTATTGCAGGCGTCCACTAGACAGGTTTAATCTTCCTTGAGGAGGACAATTTTGTCCTGTCGGGTATTCATGATTCCATGCAGCTGTATAAATGCTTGTATAGTATTTTGGCATAGGTTTGGACATATGTGCCAGTTCCTGTGGAAGGGGAGGAGCTCTGAAACTGTTTATACCTTCCCTCAGGAGGTTGTAATCAGCTTTGGAAAAGATTTTTTTGTTTGACTTTAGCTTGGGGAGGGGGGGTTGGGGGAGATGGTGACTTTCAAAGTGACCGCTTTATGGTCGGTTCTTACCAGGGAGGATGACACTGTAGGGATGCTGCAGTGGTTAATCATGTTGGTTAATACCAAGTCCAAGATATTATCACCTCTTGTGGGGATGTTGACCAAGGCATTTGCAATGGTGAAATCAAGGAATCTCTGGGCTACGTCTCTGGCTGCATATCAACTCCCAACTCAACACTTAAAATTGGCCAACAGTGCAGTAGCATTCCCTGTATCCATCCTGATAAATAGGTCCATATTAGAAAATTATGATCCATCCATCTGGAGGAAGTCCTATATTGTACCATTACACAAAGGAGGCACATCCAGAGAGCTCAACATTTAGAGACCTGTTGCAACATTGTCACCATTGTCTAAAATTCTAGAAAAATGCATTCATGCACAACTTATACAATACCATAACTCAAATATCCTTCTGTCTAAAGCCCAGCATGTCTTTTGACCCCACCACAGTACCATCATCGCTCTTACACTCTACCAATACTATAAACTCTCTCCGTAACAAAGGCAAGGTGGTATCTTCTGTATTCTTAGATCTATCTAAAGCATTCAACACTGTGCCCCATCAACAACTCCTCAGTGAACTCTCCTCACTAGGCCTATCTCAGTCCTCTCTCTCTCTCATGATTCCTTAGCTATCTGCTAGTTAGACTGATGCAAGCTGTTAAATGGAAACAAACTGTCTCTTCCATTCAATCCATTTCAGTAGGTGTACCACAGGGTTTTATATTAAGCCCTCTTCTATTTTTATAAGTAGATTTCATACCGCCACACACCATGCATTCATAATTCAATATGCTCATGACTCAGCACTCTATCTACAGAACATCACTAACTACACTACAACACATCACCAAAAACTTTTTCCCCGCAGTCAAATCTTCGCTGAAAAAAATCTAAGTTACTTCTAAACCCCAGTAAAACAAAACTTTTGCTCTTTATCCCAAACAGTACCCAAAACAAAACTGATTCAGCATAACATCCTTTCATAACACAGAAATCAAAACTGTAACTCAAGCAAAATTGCCAGGTGCTGTAATCGGCAACAACCTCAAATTTGACTTACCAAAACTAGGTTCCCCTATATGGTCTATGATACCTTTTTGATTCCACAAGAAAAATAACCTTAACTAACTTACTTACTTACTTACTTTACTTATATATGCTTCCCCAATCCTTCCTAACTTAAATTCAGCATACTCAGGCAAACTACTCCTGCTATAATAAAATTACAAAATTGTAGTAAATCTTAATTCACATGTCTAACCAGTTCATACAACTGATCAGGAGACTCACTATACTTGCACTATGTTTCAAAAATCTGGAATGACATCCCAAAAGACATAAAACTAGTTGACAAGCATTCCAGTTTTTATAGGCTCATAGGAGATTACTGGGCTAACAGCTTAAAGAACCTTACAAGCTTAGCCAATATAACCCAGTTTTACCCAAAATATATGGTTCCTAGGGGCACGAGGATGGCATGGATTTGTGCCTGTGCATTGAGTATCTCACAGATTGCCCCTATCCTTAAGGAAATAGGCACTCCCTCAGGTGTGAATTTGTGATTCCCCATCCATTGATCCAAATGGCATTTAGAGGGACAATGAAGGGCTTTGCTTAATGTTAATAAGAAGCCTGTTCCAAAGGAGAGGCAATCTCTGAGACACGTGTTTCTCTAGCATGTTTTGTTTGAGTCACTGACTAAGTCTACATCCCTAGATTGGGTGACCCTCATGCTGTTTAAGTTGCATATGTGTAGCAGCTGCATCAGGGCTGGATTTCTGACTGCCTTGTAGGTCAAGCGTACGTCACCCGTAAATAAGCTGTAGGACACAGAGTAAAGGGATAGGGCTTTTACTTTATCTGCATAGTTCTTGTTGTTTACACCCTGTATTTTCTTTGTGAGGAATCTCTGAAGTTGCACCATCTGCAGTAAGTGTCTAGTCAAGTACATGCCAAATGGTGCACTGTACTCGATTGTTGGTATAATGAGGGCTGAGTACAGCTGGACTATAATTTTCTTTCATCTGGATGCCATGCCTTTACTTACAAGATGTGAAACAGAGAAGGACTTCCTCACCACTGTGGACACATGGCAGTCAAAGTTTAAGCTACAATCTGTTTGTGTACCTAGATGTCTCATCTCTGAGTCTACTGTAAGGGATGTGCTATTGCTGTTGTAATTTGCAGGGATATTTCAATTCCCAAAGGGTATGATGATGCATTTTTTTGCATTTAGTTTTAGGCCATCATTCTGGCACCAATTATTTGTCTGATCTAGACCCTCCTGAAGTATATCTCCATCATTGGGATTGAGTGATTGCCCCCAGGTTGCAATCATCAGCAAACATTGTTATCCAGCACTAAGCCCTGTGACATACAACTAATAACTGGCTCTTGCTGTATCTGGATTCCCCCACTTTAATGACATGTGTCCTGTCCATTAACTAATTGGCTATCCATCTATCCATTTAGTGACATAAGGATTTATGCCCAGCTTTGTGACTTTATTTATAATACCTGAGTGGGGAATTGTGTCAAATGCCTTAGCTAGGTCAGGGTAGGTGGTATGTACTGTTCTACTCTCATCCATGGCTTTAGTGACTTTCTCAAGGAAATCCAGCAGATTGAGTAGGCATGACCTGCACTTGACAAAGCCAAATTGGGTTGGAAACTGTGTATTGAGGTTTCTGATGTCATTATTTATCAGGTACATCATTATTCTTTTCATGGAACTTACATATAAGACTAGTCAAACTTACGTGCTTGTAATTTCCTGGGTCAGTAGATGGTCCTTCTTTATGCAGAGGTATGACTGTTGCTGTCCTCCACTCTGTCGGGACAAAGCCAGTCTGGAGGCTGTGGTTAAATAGAAATCCTAATGGGCCTGATAAGCCCTGATTTAAGCTGTTTAAGAGGCAACCTGTTATACTGTCAGGCCCCATTGAAGCCTTGTTTTTAGCTTTAGAGAGCACAATGGCAACCTGTTCTTTGGTGATAATTGGTGGTGGTGTAGTGGTGTAGGGGAGGTGAAATTTGAGCTGAATTTGTTTGCCAGCATAATTGCTATGTCTTCTGGCTGAGTATAGGTGATACCATCTGCAACTAATTCTGCACATTGTTGGGTGTTGCCCTTAAGATCCCAGACATAACTGAAAAATGCCTTATGATTGTCCTAGCTTTGGAGACTATTTTTATCTCAGTCTGCTTTCAGAGACCCGATTAGTTCCCTCATTCACTTGTTTAGACTAATGGAATTATTGCTGTGTCATGCACATTCCCTCTTACTGCTTGACAGGATTTTCTTTCTTTATTTTATTGTACAACCTTTTAATACAAGGGGTCCACCAGGGTGGCTTGTTTTTGCAGTTTGACCTGGGTTTATTTTGGTCTGGTATTGTCATTTCTATGCAGTTGTTTATATAGTTATACAGGGCTTTTGTATATGCCTCTGCATAGGTTTCAGTGTTTTCTGGCTTTGGGGAAACTTGGAAATTAGCCATGCCATCCCTTAATAGGGGGTAATGTACCTTAGAGAAGTTCTTAAAAATTTGGGGGCTAGGTGGGGGGGGGGGCTAGATTTACCTTTATTTCATGGGAGACTGCTTTGTGACCTGATCTTACCAATGAGGACATAACACTAAGGGAGTGCAGCACTCTCCCATATTTGTGAGTACCAGATCTAGGATATTTGTTCCCTTAGTGGGAGTGCAGAGTAACTGCTCCAGGGCTTTTGGATTTGCAAAGTCAAGAAGTCTTTGTGCCTGCATGTTAGTGGTCATGTATGCTACAAGTTAATGGAGTAGTATTGAAAATCTCCCATGATTATGATATTGGGCTGGATGGTGAGTGATTCTAGTAACTTCAGGTATGATGTATGAGTTTTCTGGCTTATAGTGGGGAACCTGTAGCTAGCAAGAGTATGGTAGTGGATTTTTCTAATGTTTACTTGGACAAGGAGTAGCTCAAGCATGTCGTATTGTTTGATCAGCCTTGAGGTGTGCTTATCCTTTATGTAGATAGATACACCTCTGCCTTTTGCTGTTTCATGTTCAAGTGGGTGGGTTGGAGTATATGAAAGGCATTATAGTCATGCACAGTTGGAGTGCTTTCTGTGGCTTTAAACCATGTTTCAGTAATTGCACAGATGTCAGCATTCTTCAGGGTGAGGAGAGCTTTTAGGGAACACAATTTTATGTTGATGCACCTAGCATTGAGTAGTATTACCTTTAGCTTGTCCTGAGTAACTTTTGTTATATTGGAAGGTTTGTCTGTTTGGCAATGCCTAAAAAAGGCACTATAGGAGTCGATAATGTTTTGGCCAATGTCTGAAAGACTAGAGGTGACAGGTGAAGACCCTCCCTGGTAAAGCAGCATGGCCTATCAATCATGTCTTCCCAGGTTGACAAATATTGGACTCCTTTGGAATGACAACAGTAGGTAACCCAATTCTTAAAATCCATCATTTTCTGCTGGTATTGTGGCATTATCTTTGGAGACAGTAGAATGCCTCTCAGTGCTAGGCTCATAATTGCCTGTGCCACATTTTCTGAGAGCTCTATCATGTCTGTCTTCATATAGTCCAAGGAGGTATGTCTCAGGTCATTCACATCCACATGGACTGTGATTGAGTCATACTGGTATTTAGGAGTAAGCAACCTGAGTGTTTGCATGACCTGGAGAATCCTGGCCCCTGAGAGGCAACTAACTGTAACCTTCCCCTTATCCAGCCTGGTAAAAGGGACATCAGTGTGTCTTACAATGGAGTCTCCTATGACCAGAATATTGGGTCATGGAGTGTTTCTCCTTAGGGGGCTTGATAGTTGAGTCACAATGAGATGTAGTTTTATGTTTTGAGATAGAAACTGTCTTGTTTGTGTACACGTAGTTCTGAGGACTGCACCAGACGGATTTTTGAGGTTTGGGTAAATTACATATGAGCATCTCCGCATATGTGGATCTATGTATGTGGTCCTTTCTGGGTGCAGTGAGTGATGTGTGTGAGTTGCTGACAACCTATTTGTTGCTTTTTGTGTTTGTATGTGTAAGTCTAGTCTCCAATGTCAATGTGTAACTACATCTGTCATGTACTGTAACTACATCTGTCATGTACTGTATTTGTCTGCTGGAGAATTAAGTGGTTGTCAGTGTATATCATGCAACTGTTGTAGTGCATCAGGATACCCATTTCCACCAAACTGGATGCAGCGATAGAAGGAAAGTGCCCATCCATGGTTGCAGGTTATAATCTGTACTTGAAAAGAATAGGAGTATAGGGTGTTTGTAATTGGATGAGGGAAAGGTGCTTACATTGTGTAATCTGCAACTAACCTAACCAGAAATGCTGCCCAGTGTCAAAATCAGATGCTGTCTGAGCAGTAACAGTCCCGGGTGCTATAATAAAGTAACTAGCACAGTAAACTTTCACATTATAATGAAAATAAGCAACGTTTCCAGATGTTTGCATATGTACAGGGCACTGGCACAGTGAGCAGCTCAGTGCAATGTGCTAAATTCATACCAGCACTGAAAATGCAGAAAACTGACTGAGGCCTCTGGCCAATATGACAACTACACTTTGAGCCCTTTTGTGTGCTTCCCAACTCAAATAGACCAGGTAAACACCTACTGCCACTAGATGAGTAATCCCAATCTTCCTAATGTAAAAGCACAGTAAAGAAGTGTCTGGAGTGAAATGCTACCAAAAACAAATGTAAAGACACAGATACAGCAGTGTACTTTAAATAGCCTCTAAAAGTGTGATTATTCAGTAAAAGTATTTTGCTTTGTAGAAATGAGCCACTCAATTGTACAGAATTTATAAAGGCACTAGAAACAAGATTAGCTGATTAATAAGGCCTAGAGGCAATTAAACAACTACATGCAGGAATCTCTAGTGTGTTTCCCCAACCTATACAGACCAAGCTACCATCTAGTGCCACTAGATGGAAAATCCCCTGGCCTCTTGATGTAAAAACATGGAAAAGTGCTTGCTAGAGTGTAAAAATACCTTACTTTATCCAACAGCTAGATAATAAATTCAGAGCAAGTACATCAGAAGAACAGACATTGAGTGGCAAAATGCACTTTTTTTTTCAAATTAAGTACAAGGAAAGGAAAATAAATAATTTATTTTTTTCAATAAACATCTTTATTAAATTATCACGTATGACATAGGCAGCCTTGCATTTTTATAAATGAAAAACAAACAACATTGGCACCACTTTAGTTGGAAACATTATACATCACAGACACCACTGAAACAACTGTGGTTGCAGTCATTATACATCAGTATCCAGTTATTGTCAGTTAAGCATTATATGGCTCATTCATATCCTGCCTCTTAAACCTCGTTCCTTCTCTGCATATATTGTTCCAACAATTCCCATTTTTCCTATGTAGTTTGCTCTGTCCCTTTTCTAAAGATCCCAGTTCCAATTATTTTATCTCTGTTACTATATTCACTTCTTCTAGTAAAGTTGTTCCATTTTCTAGTAATTGCTTTTTGGGTAGCCACCATAGTTAGACACAGCAAGGCTTTACTATGTGTAGGCAGTTCCAATTCTGTATCCTAGCTCAAAAAATCATCTCCCCAGTCAGTCCAATCCACTCACCCAGCATCTCCGACAGAGTGGTCCACAGGGAATCCCTAAAGTCTGCCAGCTCACTACACACCCAAAAAATATGTTCCCAGGCACCTCTTTCTTGCCCATTACACCTCCAACATTTATTATTCACCTGAGGAAAAATTCTTTGTAGTCTACTTGGGGTACAAAAATACCTATGTAAAACACTTCCAGGCAAAGATCCTAAATCTTCTAGACTTTGTTGCATATTTGGGAGATATGCATATATCCCCCATTGTCTCTTTGTGAATTGCTTATCCAAGCTCTGTTCCCAATCCTTTCTAAGTTTTTCTGATTGATTCTTATAATTGTCATGCAATGTTTTATATGCAGTACGAATTATTCCCTTTTTTAACAGCAGCTTCTGTTGTAAATTTTATTAAAACCTCTACTAGTGCTGGTCTTTCATTTAGGACCTTCCTATTTCTTTCTTTTTGTCTCTACTCTAATATCAGTCCTTGATAGGGAAGGCAGTCTCTAACCTGCAGTTCAAATATTTTCTTGGCCTCTTCGCATTCTATTACCTTTCTCTTTCTAGTTATTTGCTCCCAATGCCTTGGTTCCTTTGCCAGTTTTCTCCAATAAATTCCAGCCCCTTCTTGTCTGTTATCTGTATCCCTAACAACAGTCATCCCTATCATCAGAATGTCTTTTCTCCATTCTCGTGCTGGTTTAGTTCTTAAAATACTCGCTGCTATTTTATGGATATAATACTCAATATGATTTTTGTTGTTCTTAAGAGTCCATATCCAAAATACCAAACTATCCTTATTTCTGGAGCTTCCCCACTGTATCTCCATCATTCCTTTCCACTTTGAATGATAGTTTTCTGCTTGTGCTGTGTACAAGAGCCTTAACTGTGTGGCTCTAAAATATCCCCTCAAATTGGGTAATCCTAGTCCGCCTTATTTTATTGGAAGAATCAGCTTATCACACTTGACCCTTGCAGTCTTCCCTTCCCAGATAAAATCCTTCAGCTCTTTTTTAATGCTAGCCACAACTTCTTCTCTGGTTGATAAAAATATGCCTGACCTGTGTATAAGACTAAAGATACTACAAACATTTTAAATGCTTGTGTCTTACTATCCATATCCAAATAACAAAGCTTCCAGTTTCCCAATTTTTATATTATCTTCTGTTTAGTCTCTTCCCACATATCCTTAGCTCCCACAACAGAATAATTTCTAATCCATACTCCTAAATACTTCTTTTTGTCAAGTCATAAATATGGATATTGTTGAACCAATTTGTGTATGGGTACATAATTTACTGCTATTGGCTTTGTTTTAGCTTCAGTAATTTTGTATCCCAAGAAGATTTTAAACTGTCTTAAAATGTCCCACAACCGTAGTGTCCCTTTCTGGTTTTGCCATGTATAAAATAATATCGTCTGCAGATAAAGCCAGCTTTTCCTGAATGCCATACCAATTATATTCTTGAATTTCTGAGTCCCTTATTTTCTTTGCCAGTGACTCTAAATATAATGCAAATAACAAAGGGGAAAGCGGACAACCCTGCCTGGTTCCTGTATTCAAGCAGAAGTTATCAGAGAGGACACCACCCACTTGAATTTTCACCTCCAGTCCCTCATATATACTTCTAATCAACCTTTTAACTGCGTCAGGGAAAGCAAATGCTTCCATTGCCCTGCTCATGAAGCCCCAGTCTACTCTATCAAATGCTTTCTCTGCATCAAGACCCACCAATAACAGTGGTATTTTCTTACATTCTGCTTCCCTCTGGAACATCAGTGATATTCCTAGTGTTTCACTGTTGCAGTCATTACTCTTGGGTTATCCTGCTGGCAGGCTACCTGCAGTCGGCCTGAATTCCAAAGTCTTAGTCCGGCGTTGGTTGCTGTTGCCTCTTCCCTGACGTTAGTGCACCAGGGGTATAAAAGATGCTGCCAACGCCATTTTCTTAAGTCTTTCTTGCCACGCGGTGCCCGAAGCAAAAGCACTTTGCAAGTGCCGGTCCGCCGACTCCTGAGATTTTCAAAATCGAATTTCAGATCCGAAGTTTTCATTAAAGCTAAGTACCCCGTTGGGGAAACTTTTTTCTTGCTCCAGACCGATGTCAGAACAAGTTAACAATTGTATTTCTTGTGGGAAGCAAATACCTCATAAGGATTTTCATTTTTACTGTATTCCTTGCCTATGCCCTGATAACGATGTTGCTAGCTGTCGGTTTTGTGCTAGATTTAACCAACGCACTATTAAGCGTTGGTACGATTTTGCCTTTCATTACTTTGGCCGAAGGTTTAATTATATAATGCCGTCGGAACAGCCGACAACTGGAGTTTAGAAAAAACACAAGGAAAAGGAAAAGGACAGGCATCCGAGGTCCAAAACCGACGACGAGGCCTCCGCTAGGCCAGTTGCCGGTTCGCCGGATCTCAGTGAGGCGCTTTCGCAGCCCCTGACGGCTGCTACCTCAGAGCCACAGGCCGCTTCCAACTCCCACGTGGAGCCGACTAGGCCTCTGGATGCTCAAGGTTTTGGACTCTTGGAAAATATTCCCTCAGGTGGGTCCAGAGCCGCTGAACAGGCATCGGCTTCTGAGGGTGTTATAAGACCTACACAATTATATGTCAAGCCAACATCAGCTTCAAAGACAAAGACTAAAACGGCTCTAAAGACAAAGAAACAAGTACAGCATTCTCCTGGACAGTCTTCCATGCCTAAGAAACAGATGCTTAATATGGCCGAAGACCTAATTACTTTGATCAGGGGTTCCCATCCCCCTCCTGATAAGAGGCCTAGGCAAGAGACAGAATATGACTCTTCTGATCAGGTTTCAATTTCCTCTGATTCCTCTTCTGAACAGGGATACTCTTTTCCTCCCTATGAGGATTCTGATGCTGAAGAATCTATTCCTTCAGCTTCTCCTCCTGAAGATTATTCTTTTGGGGAAACCCTGCATACCATGAGGGAACATTTTCACTGGGAGAGCCAAGATTACTCAGAATCTAAGAAAAGGCTCAGAATCTTTCTTTTACTACCTTAGCACAGACCTCTTGCTATTCCACCTGTTCTAGACATTGTAGATGATGCATTTTCATAGTCCGGCCTGTCTCCTGACTCTTTACCCCCTGCACCTGCTAAGTCAGACAGATACTACAGGGTTCCAGACTCTCATAAATTTCTATATAAGAACCCTGCTGCTGACCCAGAAACTATTTCTCAGGGTCCCAAAGGGGTCAAGGCTTCCACTGCAAAAAAACATGTCCCCTCTGATAGGGATTCTAGGGCACTGGACAGATGGGGGGAAAAAAGTTTACACTTCTGCTACCTTGGACGCAAGGGCTTTAAATTGTCAGTTTCATATGCTTAAATATCAGAAATACTTAATGTCACTGCTTAAACATAAAATGTTGACAAATTCTGAATGTGCTGATAACAAGGAAATGCAGGATTTATTGCATGCAGCTGAACAAGTGGCAAAGCATACTTAGCAATGTGGTTTTGATTCACTGGCGGCCTCTTGCAGGGCCACTGTTATGGGTTCGGTCATTAGAAGGCATGCTTGGTTAAAGGAACAGAATCTGCCTGATCATGTTAAAGCAAATTTATTGGATGCTCCATTACAGCATGATACTTTGTTTGGTGTTAAGGCAGAAGAGGTGTTGAAGAAAATGGAGGATAAAGTGAAATCCATGCAGACAGTTAAGGATTTCTTACAGGTACAGCCACCCAGATTTAGCAGGAACTGGCCTACAAAGAATTGGTCCTTTCCAGTGCCAGACAGGCCACAAAGAGGCAGATACAGATGCCCCAGAGGCAGATCCCAGCCCCAAGGCTCATACAGGCCTAAGCAAGGGGTGCTTCTACCTCCAAAAGCGGAGAAGACAAATCACAACCTTACAGAAAACAGTCCCAATGACTTTCCTCTGCCACAGCCAATCACTTATCTTTTGGCAGCCCCCTTAGGGGGAAAACTAGCACTTTTTTCACCAAATTGGCACATGATTACCCAGGATAAATGGGTCTTGAACATAGTGTCTCAGGGCTACAGGTTCCACTTTCACACCCTGCCAAGGGCAAAAGGTATGCCGGACCTGCCACACAATCAATGGGCAGAGGCACAAAAACAAGTTTCATCCCTCATGGACATGAGGGCATTCAACGGGTACCACAACAAGAGCAGGGACAAGGATTTTACACAAGACTTTTCTTGGTGCCTAGAAAGGACAAAGCCAGGAGAACCAATACTGGACCTGTCTATTCTATGCACATTTCTGGACGTCCCAAAATTCAAAATGTTGGCTCTGCAGCAGCTACTGCCCATGCTGGGCAAAAAGGCATGGCTCGTAACTTTGGACCTAAAAGAGGCATACTTGCATATCCCAATCAGACAATCTTGCAGAAGATACCTCAGATTCATAGCTGGCTCAATGCGCTACCAATTCTCTGCACTGCCCTTTTGCTTATCTACTGCGCCCAGGGTCTTCACAAAGTGCCTGGCACCAGTAATTGCATTTTGCAGACAAAGAGGTATTCAAATATATCCTTACGTGGATGACTGCCTTATTCAAGCAGAGAACAGACATTCTACTAAAGCATCTGGCATTTGTAAAAAAATTACTAATTTGCCTAGAGTACACAGTAAACGAAAAGAAATCAAAACTAGTACCCTCTCAAGAGATAATATTCCTGGCTGCGAGCTTAAATACAACTGCCCAGATGGCTTATCTCATGCCAGACAAAGGCAACTGACTTCTTACTTCAAATTGCTGGCAACAAAGACCCAGTTATCTGCAAGAAAAATTCTGCAGGCTTTGGGCTTCATGGCATCCTGCATTCTGCTAATTCCATATGCCAGACTGCATATGAGGAAACTACAATGGTACCTAAAAACTGTTTGGACTCAACATTGCCACAGCCTGGAAACATTAATTACCCTCATTCCCTGCCTGCAACAGGAGTTTCGATGGTGGGTGTAGGCCTGTCAACACAACAAGGGACAGCCATTCACTTTACCCACAGCCAGGCAGACACTAACAACGGATGCATCAGATTATGCCTGGGGGGCTCACATGGCAGGAAAATGTATTCAGGGCACATGGCCCACAAGCCAGATGCATCTTCATATCAATCAAAAAGAGATGCTAGCTGTTCAGAATGCCCTGACAGTCTTCAAGGATCTACTTCATTCAGGACATCTACTGATAAAGGCGGACAATACTACAGTCATGTGGTACATAAACAAGCAGGGAGGCACACATTCCTACCCCCTCTGCAGACAAGTCATGACTTTTCAAGTTCACCTGCAAGCACAATTCCTGCCAGGAAAAATAAATAATCTGGCAGACAAACTAAGCAGAAACCTCATGGATCCCCACGAGAGGAAACTGGACCCACAAGTCTTCAGCATGATAACAAGGAAATGGGGATGCCCAGACATAGATCTATTTGCCTCCCCTCACAACTGCCAACTACGGAGATTCTGCACAAGGATATATCACAAGCAAGCATGGAAAGTGGATGCCCTATCCTTCAGCTGGAAAAACCTAACAGTACATGCCTTTCCTCTACTGCCTGTCCTCCCCAAGGTACTCCTAAAGGTCAGACAGGAGAAGCCAAAAATGATACTGATTGCCCCAGACTGGCCACCCCAGCACTGGTACCCAGTCCTAAAGAACTTGTCTCAAGGTCCAGCCTGGACATTGCCTCAAACTTCTCACTTTCTGACCCAACAAAACAATCAGATCCTGCACAGCCAACTCAAGACCTTAAATCTGGCAGCATGGCGGATAATGTAGTCATTCATAACACTTCTCTTTCCAAAGCTGTAATGGAAGTTATCTTGGAGGCCAGGAGGCCCAGTACCAGAAAATCTTATGCAGAAAAATGGAAGAGTTTCTGTGCTTGGAACCAGGCACAAGGTATTGACACGTTTGTACCAAATATTCCTCAGATTTTACAATACTTAACTGAGATGCTGGACAAAGGCCTATCCTTTTCATCAGTTAAGATTCATTCCTCTGCCATTTCAGCCCATTACAATACGGAGCCACCTATCTTTTCTCATCCTTTAATTAGGCAGTACCTCAGAGGGGCCAAAAACATAAGACCTCCAAGGAGAGCACCAATACCTGCATGGGACCTCAATTATGTCTTGGAGAAACTCACACTGCCTCCTTTTCAGCCAGCCTCAACAGCTGATATAAAATTCTTATCCTGGAAAACAGCTCTGCTCCTAGCAATAACCTCCGCAAGACGAGTCTCGGAGTTATAGGCACTCATGGCTGTGGAACCTTTTATCATTTTCCATCCAGACAGGGTTTCTCTGAGGACGAACCCTACATTTATGCCTAAGGTGGTGTCCAATGTGGCCCTTAACCAAACCATCCACTTGCCTACCTTTTATCCAAACCCACAGAACAAGGGCGAGAGACGTCTGCATTCTTTGGACATACACAGACAGCTACACTTCTACTTGGACAGAACTAAAGCTTTCAGAAAGACTGAGCAACTTTTAGTGGCATATGCTGCAGGATCACAAGGAAAGGCCATCTCAAAACAGACTATTTCAAAATGGATAGGCCATTGTATTTGTTTCTGCTACTCACAGCATGGCAAATTAGTGCCTAAGGGCATTAGGCCACATTCTACCAAAGCAGCAGCCACTTCAGCAGCCTTCCTCAGAGGAGTACCAAATAAAGACATCTTAGAGGCTGCAACTTGGAGTTCAGTGCGCACTTTTTCAAAGCACTACCACTTACCTCTGTATTCTAAATCCAGAGCAGGCTTCGCCACTGCAGTTCTGCAGGGCTTCATAGTCTCTCCTAATCCTATTTAGCCCAGCCACCCATCCTCAGCTTTGGGATTCAACCCAAGAGTAATGACTGCAACAGTGAAACACAATGAACATAGTACAGTTGTGTACCTACCATAAATGTAGATGTTCGAGTGTATTCACTGTTGCAGTCCAGGTTACCCTCCCACCATCCCCCTTTCATTTGCTGGATCTTATCTGTACTTCTCTATTCTATACAACCTATGTGGTGTATTTGCTTGTAGATGAAGGAAATGTTTACTTTAGTGCATGCATGTTTATTGGCATAATCTATTTAGCCTACCCTTTTGGTGGCTCCTGACAATCTGGGGCAAGAAAAACTGAAGAAAATGGCGTTGGCTGCATCTTTTATAGGTTCATAGGTTGGTACTAGGCTATCGGCCCTAAGGCCTATGCAAGCCTAGCCATAACAATTCCCTTGAAATTTTTTCCCACAATATTTACTTCTCTGGGCCCCTGTCTAGCAGGGCGACTGACATGATCCCCGAGGTGAATTTCCTATCTCTCATCTAATCATCATGGTTCCTTTTGAAGAGGGCCAATGAGGCGCTCTGCTTGACATGTATGGGCAGTCTATTCCAGAGTATGGGGAGTCTCTGGGTTAGGACCCTATCACTCCAGCATGTTTTGTTCATTGTGATGACAAGGTTTAGATCCCTGGAGCGTGTGGCTCTGAGGGATTGGGATTTCTTTCAGTGGAGCATGTCCAACAGCTCAGGGTTTGACTTGGCCTTGTATGTTAAACAGAGATTGCCTCTGAGTAGACGATATGCCACAGAGTATAGCTGGAGTTTTTTTAGACGGTCAGCATATGGCATCTGCTTTAGGCCTGTGATTCTTTTAGTGAGGTATTTCTGTGGCCTTTCCAGCTGTTGCAGATGTCTTATGAGGTACGTACCAAATGGGGCATTATACTCTATAATGGGTCTAATGAGGGATGAGTACAGTGGGACAATGACCTCCTTTTTTCTGGATGAAAAGCCCTTAGTGATGAGGTGTGCCACGTAGAAGGATTTCCTGACTGTTGTGTTGATGTGGTTATCGAAAGTGAGACCACTGTCCACTTGTGTCCCTAAGTCTCTCATCACACTTTCGATGTTTAGTGTCCTGCCACCTATGTGGTAGTTCATGGGTACATGTTTTTTTCCAAAGGGGATAACTATACATTTCTTGGCATTAAGCTTCAGCCCATGGCTCTGACACCAGGCATCTGTTTCTGTAAGGCCCTTTTGTAGAATATCCACATCATTTGGGGATTCAATAATGGCTCCCAGTTTGCAGTCATTTGCAAGCTTTGTTAGCCAGAGTCCCTTAGTGTTGGCCTGTACTTCAAGAAGTAGATGCCAAACAAGAGTGGTCCCAGGACTGAACCCGGAGGTACTCCACTTTTCACTTGTCTGGAGCTGGATTTGGAGTCTGCTACTTTTACAGTCTGGGTTCTGTCAGTAAGCCAGTTGGCAACCCATCGAGTGATGTAGGGATTTATTCCCAGCTTAGTAGGTTTATCTATGATTCCAGAGTGGGGGATGGTGTTGAAGGCCTTGGCGAGGTCCAGATAGGGTGTGTGGACTGCCTTACCCTCATCCACAGCTCTGGAGACTGATTCGAAGAAGTCAGTCACATTCAGGAGACGAGATCGGCCCTTCACAAACCCAAACTGGGTGGGGTCCAGTGTCTGAAGGTTGCCAATGTCTTTGCTTATAAATTCCATGATAATGCGTTCCATGCCCTTGCAGATCAGGCTTGTCAGACTGATGGGGACAGTAGTTCCTGGAATCCAAGGCGGATCCTCCCTTGTGGAGTGGGATAACTGTAGCTGTGCGCCACTCAGTGGGCACGAAGCCTGAGGTGAGGCTATGATTAAACATGACACTTAGGTGGGGTGCCAGTTCATTTTGTAGTTCATGTAGTACACAGCCTGGGATGTCATCTGGTCCCTTGGATGCTGTATACGTAGCTTTGGAGAGTGCTGTTTCTACCTGTGTGGCTGTGATTATCGGAATTTGGCAATCTTTTGGTATTGAGATGGGCCCTTTTTGGGGGTGAGAGGGGAGTGAAGTTGGCACTAAATCGATCTGCCCGGATATTGGCAATATCCTTTTGATCAGTATATTTAATGCCATTCTGTTTTAGCTCAGAGCAGATCTGAGCATTGCCATTTAGATTCTTGACATAACTATAGAATGCCTTGTGGTTGTCTTTGGAATCTTTGGCAATTTTATTTTCGTAACCAGCTTTTGAGGATTTTATGAGGATCTCAGCTTCTTACTAAGGCTGGTGAGGGAGTTTTTTGCATCCTGGTATTTTCCTCTTTTCTGCAACAGTTTCTTCCTTCTGTTGTATAATTTGTTTATAGCAGGCGACCACCAGATTGGCTTCCTTTTTTTGGGGAAGAGCATCTTGGTTCTATTTGGGATGGCACAATTCATGCACGAGTGGATGTGCTCGTACAGTGCCTTAGTGTAGGATTCTGCAGTCGAACTTCCAGATCCCGTCTGCATGGGTGTTGTGAAGTTTGTGACTTCTGACTTCAGTAGCATGAAGTTGGCTTTGGAGAAGTTTTTTAAGGAGGTTTCCTTACTGGGGGGTGGGAGTGGGATGTGGATGTCAAGGGTGATTTGCTTATGGTCAGATCTGACCAATGAGGGGGTGACCACCGGTGTGGAGCATCTGTCTCCCATGTTGGTAATGACCAGGTCTTGGATAGTGAAGCCCCTGGTGGGACAATGGATTTAGTTGATCCAGGGTGTTGGAGTTTATGAATTCTAAGAACCTTTGGGAAAAGGAGTTGGTACCCGAGTAGTTTTCCCAGTTAATGGCAGGATAGTTGAAATCACCCAGTATTAGGGTGTTTGGTTGTATCTTAATATTTTCCAGTATGTTTAGGAAGGTGTAGTGAGAATCTTGGGGTATGGTGGGGGATCTGTAGCGAGATACAGTTTGGATTGCAGTCTTACCTAGTGTTAGTTGCACCTGGAGAATTTCAGATGCATTGTGTTGGGCAACTAGCCTGGAGGTGTGAATATCCTTGGTGAATATGGACACTCCTCCACCTTTAGTGTTTCAGTCTTGGTCTTGTGGCTGAAAAGTGTGGTAGGAATTGTAGCCTGGTATTGCAGGGGTGCTCTCTGCAGCCTTGAACCAGGTCTCAGTCACTGCACATTTCTCGATGTTCTCCATTTTTAGGAGTGTCTCGAGAGAGTGCATTTTGAGGTTTAGACTTCTAGCATTGAGTAGCATTACCTTCAGATTTTGCATGCTTTTATCTGTTACGGTGGTGGTTTTATCCTTTGAAACTTGCCTAAAAAAGGCACTATAGGGGTGGCAAGAGCTTTAGCCAGTAACCTGAATCCCAGGGGTGACAGGTGCAGACCATCTCTGGCAAAGCATCGTGGTTTGTCAATCATGTCTTCCCAGGCAGACAAATACTGGATCCCCTTTGAATGACACCAGAAGCTTAGCCAATTGTTGAAGTCAATCATTTTGTCCTTATACTGTGGTATCATTCTGGGCGAAGGCAGGATGTTACTCAGGGCTAGGGTCATACCTACCTGGGTCACATGATCCAAGAGCTCTTCCATGTCTCTTTTCATGTAGTCCAGGGAGGTGCATCTCAAGTCATTTACTCCAGCATGGACAATGACAGAGTCGTATTTGTACTTGTTGTGGAGTGACTTGAGTGCATGCGTTGTGGCAGATCCTGGCACCCCACAGGCAGCTGACTGTAATTTTCTCCTTGTTCAGCCTGGTGAGTGGGACATCAGTGTGCCTGACTATAGAGTCACCTATGACTAAAGTGTTGGGTGCATTGTCTTTCCTTAGGGGCTGTTGTTGGGTGGCACACTGGTGTTGTGAGCTATGTGTCACTTTGGTTGTGACTGGTGTTTGTTTGCGTTTTGGCTTCGGAGGTCCTTGTTGCTTGGGCAGGTTAACGTTAAGGGCCTCCGCATATTTGGGTTTAGTGTTGCTATGTTTGGGAGTTGATGGTGTGGGTTTTGAAGGGCTATGAGTTGCTAGAGGTGTAATGCAGGTGTTAGCCTTCTCCTCTTGACTGTCTAGCACAGTCTTGACCAGAGAGAGCTTTGCTTCCAGTTTTGCTATGTAAGTGCATCTCTCGCAGGTTGTAGTGTTGGGTGGTAGGAGGAGAGGATTGTCTGTGTACATGAGGCAGTTGCCGCATTGCCCCAGTATGCCCAGATTCACCAGGTAGACAGGAGAAATCTCTGGAAGCTGACCCTTGGACATGCCTGTTTAGGTGTTTTTTTTGTGAGGTTTAAGAGCTGTTTTCCCTTACCTTTGCAAGGTACTTTGCAATTGTAGGCTGTTTAGTGCCTGTGATTAATTTCTCCTTATTGACAAGGAGAGCTGAGTGCTTGTATCAGTTTCAGGCTTCCTAGTGCTTTCCAGCAGATTCTAGAGCAAGTGCTAGTCACAGGGGTTCTGATTTTAGTGCTACTACTGAGAAACCAGCTAGTTTTAAGGGAAAATTTGAAGAGCAGACTTTCTGGCACCTGGAATAGTTTAACTGTAGCCTCGTAGTGCTGCAAGATGTGAAAAATGTGCAAACACACACGTTTTTAAGCCAGAAAGTTGAAAGGGATGGAAATCAGCCCAAAAAGGCTAATAAAATTACAATTTCAGAGCTGGAAACCACTCCTCTAGCGTTAGATAGGCAGTACAATGCTCACCAGTCCCACTGATAGGCAGTAGGACTTCCCTCTGCCACAGCAAGGTCTGGATAGCTCTGAGCACAGAAAATAAATTCCTGAGACAAGCAAGGCCTGGGATATGGACTGGCTAGAAAAGGTGGGAAACGAGCAAACAAGATAGTATATATATATATATATATATATATATATATATATATATGTATATATATATATATATATATATATATATATATATATATATATATTATTGTTGAAACAGGCTAAAAATGCAATAGTACAGTAAATAAACACAGAAAAGGCTAACAGACTTGAGTGTGTAGTCCTAAACGGTAAATGCAATTAAACTCTACAAAATTAGCAATTTAAAACTTTTTAAATGAAGCAAGGCAAGTGCACAACTGAAGAATGATTTAAGTGGCAGTAATACAGCAGAATAAGTAGCTAGTCTACATATACAGAGAAGTCTATATATATATACAGAAAAGCAGGTAAAACACACAAACACTTCAGATGCAGTGCAACCTGGAGCACTTGAGTTGTAGCAATATTAAGGCAATTACAGTTATAATAAATGCTCTAAAATATACTCTATATTTCCAAAATGTTTGAGAAGCACAGTCAGAACATAAGGAAATTCAGGGGAATTTTTTTTTTTGAAAGGGAAAAGGAGAAACAGAAGGCCTTATCAAATATTCTCTCTATATTAGGTAGAATGAGCTAATGACAGTAGACTAGGAGGAGTATCCCAGATCAGATTTACAGTAGGGCAGGCAACTGCAAAGCCACCAAGTATAAAGCTATTAGCCTACAAAACACTAGAGAAAGCCACAAAATGAAAGTTTTGAAACAGATAAAGATTTGTAAAGATACAGAATGCTTTTAACTGCAAACAAATCAGTTACCCTTGCAGATTACAATAAAAGTGCTATATATAAATTGCTAGAAACAATAAACTGTATAAATAATCGAAAAAGAAACAGGATACTTAAATATCTCAGCTAAGAGTTGGAGTCAACAGCTCTCATCCACTCTACTCAGTGTGTATAGACAGAAACTCTCTCAAAGTTAGGGCTTAAATACCAGAACAACTACTTTTTTTTTTCTTTTTTTTACAAAAACACAAAAGAACCAGCCCCCACTAGCCTGCAGCCATTTAATACAATCTAGCCAAGGTTAAGAAAGGCTTCAGCTAATTCAAGATGGCCTGTTCATGTGCTTTGAACAGTCACTGTATAAACATACAAGCCCAGAGCCAACAATTCTGAACTAGGACAAATACTAAAGCTATTAGCCTACAAAGCACTAGAGAAAGCCACAAAATGAAAGTTGTTAAACAGATAAAGATTTGTAAAGATACAGAATGCTTTTAACTGCAAACAAATCAGTTACCCGTGCAGATTACAATAAAAGTGCTATATATAAATTGCTAGAAACAATAAACTGTATAAATAATCGAAAAAAAAAACAGGATACTTATATATCTCAGCTAAGAGTTGGAGTCAATACCTCTCATCCACTCTGCTCAGCGTGTATAGTCCATACCCTTGGCGCACTGACATCAGGGAAGAGGCGACAGCAACCGACGTCAGACCAAAACTTTGGAATTCAGGCCGACTGCGGGTAGCCTGCCAGCAGGATCAGCCAGGAGTAATGACTGCAACAATGAATACACTCGAACATCTACATTTATGGTAGGTACACAACTGTACTTTCTGTTAATATTATCAGATGTTTGTCTCCCCTCCACAAAACCACACTGATCCAGATCTATCAATTTTGGTATCACTTTTGCCATTCTTTTAGCCATTAATAGACATAAACACATTATAACCATGGTTTAGCATTGGAATGGGTCTGTATGAAGCTGGATCTGATGGATCTTTACCCTCTTTAGGAATTACCATTATCATTGCATTCTTCCAGGATGTTATTAGTTCTCCTCCTGCTAAAATACTGTTAAACCAAACGTTACAGATCTTTATCAGTTTTTTTTCTCAAGGCTTCCAAACTTCCAGTGAAATACCATCTATCCCTGGGGACTTTCTGTAGATTGGGTATACATAGCCATATTTATCTCATTTCTTCCTATCCTAACTGTTAGTAATTGAGCCTCATCTACCTCTAACCTTGGCATATTTAATTCTTCCTTCAACATTTCCATTTGTACCTTTTTATTGATTTCCGTATTTCTCTGCTTTAAACAAACTTTCATAAAAATTCCAAAATATTTCTAATACTTCTACAGGGTCTGTTGTTATCTTCCTTGTTATAGGCTTCCTAAGCTTGGTGACGGCCCCTTCCACTTTCTGTTCATAGGTTCATAGGTTTATACTAGGCTATCTGCCCTAAGGCATTTATAAGCCTAGCCCAAATTTTTGTGGCTTACGCTACCCCTTATATGAAAAAATACTGTGCCCATTAGTTTGTTGTGCCTCTGTCCAGCAGTGACACAGAGATGATTCGGGTAAACCTCGATCTCCCATCCACAGGTCTAGATTTCTCTTGAACAGAGTCAGCGAGGTGCTCTGCCTCACATGGACCGGGATTTTATTCCACAGCATAGGGAGTCTGAGTGATAAATCTATCCCTCCAGCATGTCCTATTTATATCCGTGCTAAGGTTTAAGTCGCTTGCTCTAGTGGTTTTGGTGGATTTGGATTTTTTGAGGTGGAGCATGTCCATTAATTCCGGGTTGGACATGGCCTTGTATGTCAGGCACATGTCACCTCTGAGCAGACGGTATGCGACTGAATAGAGCTGGAGTTTCTTCAATCTGGCAGCATAT
Organism: Protopterus annectens; assembly: GCF_019279795.1. NCBI lineage: Eukaryota > Metazoa > Chordata > Ceratodontiformes > Protopteridae > Protopterus > Protopterus annectens. The sequence continues at coordinate 225,844,259 of NC_056746.1, forward strand.
GACAGATTTTGGAGTCCTTTATCCTTTTGGTGAGGAACTTTTGGGGTCTCTCCAATTGCTGCAGATGTCGGGTGAGATACATCCCGAATGGGGCATTGTACTCGATCATTGGTCTGATAAGTGAAGAGTACAGGGAACAATGACCTCACTAGATCTGGATGTGAATCCCTTCATGATCAGGTGGGCAATGTAGAAGGTCTTTCTAACCACTTTAGCAACGTGAGTGTCAAAAGAAAGGCCACTGTCAACCTGGGTCCCCAGGTCCCTGATAACCTCTTCTGTGCTTAGTGGATTGCCACCTATATGGTAGCTTGGGGTTACCTTGTTTTTCCGAAGGGTATGACTATACATTTTTGGCGTTTAACTTCAGGCCATGGCTCTGGCACCAGCTATCTGTTTCCGTGAGTCCTTCTGAAGGATATCCGTGTCCGATGCACTTTCCACTATGGCCCAGTTTGCAGTCGTCTGCAAACTTTGTCAGCCAAAGTCCTCCCATGTTGGCCTGTACTTCTGAGAAGTAGATGCCAAACAATAGGGGCCAAGGACCGAGCCCTGTGGGACACCACTTGTGACCGGCTTGGAGTCTGACACAGCGCCAGCAACTCTAACCCTGTGGGTTCTGTCCTTAAGCCAGTTTGCAACCCATCTTGTGACATATGGGTTTACATTTAAGCTGGTAAGTTTTTCTACAATACCCGAGTGGGGTATTGTGTTGAAAGCCTTTGCAAGGTCAAGGTAGGCTGTATGGACTGCCTTTCCCTCATCAATGGCCTTGGTGACTGTTTCAAGAAGTCGACCAAGTTCAAAGGCATGATCATCCCTTGACAAAGCCAAACTGGGTCGGGTCCAATGTCTGCAAGTCCCCTATATCTTTGTTTATGAGCTCCATTATGATCCTCTCCATAGCTTTGCAGACTAGACTTGTTAAGCTTATGGGGCGGTAGTTACCAGGGTCCGTAGAGGCGCCGCCTTTGTGGAGTGGGACCACAGTTGCCGTACGCCACTCCTTGGGCACGTATCCTGTGGTAAGGCTGAGATTAAACAGCTGCCTTATGTGCGGGTTTAATTCCTCATTTAGCTCGTGTAGCACACAGCCGGGGACACCATCTGGTCCCATTGATGCTGTGTTTTTAGCTTTAGAGAGAGCAGTGTTGTCTGAGTCGTCGTTCTAAAAGGTTTTGCTCTAGAGTTATTTTCAAAAAACAGTTGCTTAACAGTAATCTTTCTAAACTCGTGCATGTTATTGAGGTAATCCCTTATTTTTTGTTTAGCATTCTGCATTTGCTCCTTTTCTTCTTCTGAGAGATTCCCCGTTTTGTGATACTTTAACATTTGTCAGGCCCTCTAGACAATTCTTGATACTTTTTAGCCATATCTCCTTTTCTTTTATTTCCACCCTAGCTGTACTTACTATACTTTAATATCCCACTCCCTAGCTAGATTTTCAGAAGAAATTTCTATCTTCTCTAGTAGCTCCTGAATGAATTCCAAAACCCATTCCTTAAATTCCTCTCTTTTCAGCCGATAGGTGGGAAAGCACCAATGTGTCAGTTTTATTTCATTACCTTGCATTTTTTAGTTGTTATTGGCACATAATCTGAAATAGTTATTGTGTGCATTTCAAGAACATCAATTAAATCCACATGTTCCTGTGAGATATAAATTATATATAGCCTAGCCCAGTTTTTGTGTCTTGGAGAAGAATATGTAAATTCAGACTTTAGATCTCTGAGAATAATATGTAAATTCAGTCTGAACTCCTGGTACTGAATTCACATCTTCCATGCCAAAAATTTTCAAAAATTTCTTCAAAAATCTACCTTCCTTTGCTATATTTTCCCTTTTAGGACCCTCAGACACATCTTCACTATAATATTCCTTGCTGAAAACTGATTATTTCTCCCAGAATTTTCTTAAGCTCCATTATATTTAGGTGGAATGTAAATGCGTGCCAGTGTAGTCTTCCTCCCTTGCCGGTAGTCCCTTAGTACTATATATCTTCCATTGTTATCTTTTTTTCCTCTTCTATTACTATTGGAGCTCCTCATGCAATTAATATGAGTACTTGTCTTTTCATTTGCCCCAGATATTCCACTGAATAACAATCCTGAAAACATTTCTTTATCAAATTCACATGTTCAGTTCTCTCTGTGTTTGTCTCATGTAGTATAGCTATTTGCCCTCTACATATTTAATATACTTCACTACTCTTTCTTTTTTATATTTATCTGTAAGACCATTCAAATTGAAAGACATTACAGTAAGCATATTTTTTCTATAGTTATTATTACCACCTTTTATGTATAACTGTTTTTTTGTTAAATGTCTAGTTCCAGCTTTTATGTTACATGCGTATATTGATGTGAAGTTGTTAAATCTCGCCGTTTATTCTCACTGATGGGTTCGGAGACGATCCTCAGCTCCGACACGGCCTATAGCAAAGCTCAAGGTTTGCCAGAAGCTCGAGATCAAGCCCCTTATCCCACATTGCACTGCTGGAATTACCTCAGATCTAGTTTGCCGCGGCAAGAGAGATCTCGGTGATCCAGTCAGCTCGGACCATTTTTTGCTAAATCGCAAGTTTTAAAAAAACTTTCTTTTACTTCTTTTTGAGAGATTATTCTTATTTAGTGTGTGTGTGTGTGTGTGTGTGTGTGTGTGTGTGTGTGTGTGTGTGTGTGTTTTTTGTTAAAAATAATATAGTTTTAAGTAAGTTAGATTGTAGAGATAGTGCCCTGTGTTGGCTTTGTTTTGTTTAGTGTTGGGCCCTTTCTTAGCCCTATTTAGTTTTACAGTTTATATTTGTTATTAGTATATTTTTTTTGTGTCGGCTTAGCCCTGTATTTAACCTTTGAAGGTTAATTTTGTGGTGTGTCTCTTTATAACATGTCGGATGAGAGAGAAAAGTCTCACCCCAAATTGGGGTTTAAGAAATGTCCATATTGTGGATAGAAAATGTCCGTCACGGATGGACATGTCCAATGTGTTTACTGTCTGGGGGCTAAACACCTCCAAGACTTTTGCAGTATTTGCCACTCTTTTTCATCTAGGGTTCTCTTAGAGAGAAGGAGAAAACTCATAGGGGGTTGCTGCAGCATACTTTCTCTGAGGCATTGGGTAGCCAGGAAGGTGCCAGCACTTCTTCAGAATCTTCTGATTCTAAACAAACCAAGAAGGCAAAAAGATCAGAGGGTACAGGGTCATCGGTTCCACAGTCCTTGGAACCGAGTGTCCCTTTGGTTCGGAGCCAGCTCCCAGTCATGGAGCTGGTCTCTGAGGTTCCCTCATCTCCTCTGCTCCAGTCAGCACCTTTGGTGCATTCCTCAAAGTCTTCGGTCAGCCTCTCATATGGATTGGCTAGTGCAGAAGCTTCTACGGGCACCAGGACTTGCTAAATTGTTGTCAGACCCGACCACTTCATCAGAGCTGAAGACCATTGAGCTGGACTTGACTACACCTCCTCCAAGCCGTACTGGACTCTCAGAGCCGAAGGAGCCCGAACCGATAGTTGTCGAACCTATGGAACCGAGACCCGCACCGGAGTTATCAGATCTGAAGTAGGAGATTCATTTGTCTGCAACCTGTGGGTTATGGATCCAATATCGGATCCGAACCGGCATGGTTTACCAGCTATGGATCCAAGCTCTCAGCTCCTCCCCTCACCCACAATGCCCTGCTTTACCCTCATGACCTCAGATCTCGTTTGCCGCGCATGGTGACCAGATTGTGTTTTCTAAGCTCTCCAGCTAAGTGCAGTTTATTACTCTTAAAGTACTAATTTTTGAAGTTTTGTGTGAAAGTTGTGTGGAAGTGTAGGTTTCCCTTTTATTTAATCTTACTTTTAGTGTTTTAAAATTTAATTTTACTTATCCCTCCCCTCGCTGGTAGCGTAGTGTGTGTTTGGGCCTGTTGAGTGATTTTGTTACTTTACTTTAAACTAGTTTAAGTAACCTTCTTTGCTTTTGGGATGTCTTAACAGCCCAAAGCTGTGTTCTCCAAGTGCACCGAGTGTGGCCATAAGCTTTCCCCGGCTGATGGCCACACTCTGTGTGTTAGATGCCTTGGGGTTGAACACCTCACTTCTGGATGTTCCATTTGTGCAGGGTTCAACCCCAGGGCATTGAAGGAGCGGAGGTCCAAGCTTGTCTTGGCGGGTCTTTTGCCACCGGACTCGGCTCCGGCCTCCGCTCCTTCGGGGGTAACCGTTTCTACGGTTGTCTCCTCTCCGGCTCCCCTCCTCCTCCTGGGACTCAACCTCCCTGTAGTGGTTCGGAGGAGAGGGAAGCTAGAAAGAAGGACCGGAGGGAGAAGCACCATAAGCGGCGGGCCGAGACCTCTGTTTCGGCCCCGCCAGCCAAGCGGGCTTCTCCTCCGGTCTCCTTGTCTGCTGGCTCTCCCCCTCCTCGGCTCCGGTCTCCAGTGTGTCTTTCACCGGGACCTGAGGAGGAGGAGACCCGATCTCCCTCGAGGCTATCGATGAGGCACTCAAGGCCTACCTCGGTAGCCTCGTCGAGATCAACTTATAGCCTGTCAGACGCTGATCTGGACCGGATGATGAGAAGGTTCATCCAGGCCCAGATGCAGATGGGAGTGCTCTTGCCTCCCCCCCCTCTGGGGGGGAGTTCGACCCCTTTTTTCAAGCCAATTGCTCCTTCTCCAACCCGCTACCCGGGTTCGGAGCAGTTGGAGCCGAGCAGCCGGGCGGGGTGGGTCGCCGATAGTACTTGGTACTTCGGATCCGACCCTGCCCTCGAGTGCTTCGGATCCGACCTCTCGGAGCCTGGATCCGAGCTTCGGATCCGGGGGGATCAGTGCTCCTTCGGCGCCGTCTGTGTCGGAGCGCACTGTCCCTTCGGATCAGAGTGCTTCGGCGCCGGCTCCGATCCACTTCTCGGATCCGAGGGGGAGCCGATTGTCGGATCCTTTGGTCGAGGTCGGCTCCCCTTCGGCTTTTGATGTAGTGGAGAGGGCCCTGTTGACGGTCTCCGGACCCCCGGCACTTGCTTCGGCTCCGTCCCGCGCTCCCTCTGCACTGGGTCAGGCTTCCACCATCCGGCCCTTGGGACAGCCCGCTCCTGTGCCCCAAGCTGTTCCCCTGGAACAGGTTACTGTTTGCAAGGAGTCCTCTCACAGCCCCCCGGAGGATGTTCCCCGCAAACATACGTGCAAAAGGAGGCACATAGACTCCCCCGAGTCTCTCACAGAAGACACGGATTTGGAGGAAGGGGAAGGCTCCCCATGGTCACCCCCCGAGGATGTCTCATTTGGAGACATCATGGAAATGCTCCGCATAAGGGGGGGGGTGGTCTGCCCCCAAGTCTTCCTCGGATGAGTCCGTGTTCTTGGAGGCATTTGAAGCGGGCCCGTCTACCTCTTGGGTGTCCCCTCCTGCCGACCCCCTGGTGGACCTCATTACCACCGGCGCGTGGAAGGAACCGGACACCGTGGAGCCAATCCCTAAAAGGCCCGACCGTATTCTCAGTCCCCCGGCTGACCGTGCCCTTTGGAGTAAGGGGCCGCCGGTAGATGCCATGTTGACGGCGGTGGCCACCAAGAGGGAACTTGCTCAGGAGAGTCCCTCAGTCCATCCCCCGAGCAAGGAGTCTCGGATGATGGACCGATTGGGGAAGCGGATGTTTAGTTCAGCGACCTTCTCTGTAAGGGCGCTGAACTATCTGGCACATGTGATTAGGATGCAGCGCGATCTTATTAAAGAATACGCTGCATTCCCCCCCAGAGTCCATGTCGGAGGAGGACAAAGTGCTGTACTCCACCCGCATGGCCACTCTCAGGTCTGTCACCAATACCTCTATGCGGCTACTCTCCCATGCTACGGAAGGCGCCGCTAGAGCCGCAGGGGCAGGCCTAGTTACTAGACGTCAGGCCTGGCTCCGTCATTGCGATTTCTCAGAGCCCTTCAAGGCGTCATTTGCGAACGCCCCCTTTGATGGTTCTGCCCTCTTTGGCAAGACTGTTCGCGACACTTTGACCCAGAGCGAGAAGGACGGGAAGACGCTGTCTGCCGTCGGAATCCGCTTCTCTGCACCCCAGAGGCCCTATTCTAGGAACCAAAAGGGTCAGAAGAAGATGTGGTTCTGGAAGTCGCAGCAATCCCAGCCTGCTCCGGACAACCAGTCCTTCCGTGGCAGAGGAGGACAGGGAGGACGCCGCCCTAGGGGCAGAGGGGCTCCCAGGAACTTCGGGTCCAGAGAACCCTTCTCTGAACGGCCCGCGCAGCAGCCCTGAGGGGTTGCCCGGCTGCTCCACTCTGGAGGCAGTCGGGGGACGTTTTTCGGAGCACCTGGCGGCATGGGAGTCCATAACATCAGACCGCTGGGTTCTCCAGATCATATCCAGAGGATACTGTATCCCCTTTCTTCACTTGCCAAAATTGAAGTCCCTCTCCGACGTCCCACCCGGTCAGTGGGAGGCCGCTTTGGCAGAAATTGGCCATCTGCTAAAGAAAAGAGCCATCCAGCCCGTCCCCCCAGACCAGATCGGATCAGGGTTCTACTCCAGGTTCTTTTTAGTGCCAAAAAAGACGGGGGATCTAAGACCAATTTTAGACCTTTCACTCTTGAACCTGGCAGTTCCCAAGGAGAAGTTACGAATGGTCACGCTGCAGTCTATTCTCCCCCTTCTGGGAGAAAATCACTGGATGTGCTCCATAGACCTCAAGGATGCGTACTATCACATACTAATGGACAGGCGCTCCAGGAGGTTTCTCCGCTTCCGGCTGGGAGCCAGTCACTACCAGTTCCGGGTCCTTCCCTTTGGTCTCACCACAGCCCCCAGGGTGTTCACCAAAGTATTAGCAGTGGTAGCAGCCCACCTGAGGCTTCAGGGGGTACAGGTCTTTCCCTACCTGGACGACTGGCTCCTTACCGCCCCAACAAGGCATCTACTACTATTGGCGAGACTCCTTTCTCCATCTTGCTCCCGTCTGGGCATCACTATAAACACAAAAAAATCCAACCTAGCACCCACGCAGTTCATAGATTTTATAGGTGCCAGGTTAGACACAAGGAGATTAAAAGCCTTCCTCACTGCGGACAGAGTTCAAAATCTGCTGCTCCAGGTGCGGGCCATTCTCCACTCAAGCTCAGTTCCGGCGGAGTTGGTCCTGAGGGCTCTAGGGTCCATGGCGGCTGCTATAGCGCTTCTTCCTCTCGCCAGGTTCAATATGCGCATCCTCCAATGGGCACTCCTAGTGCAGTGGTCGTATCTTGCTCTTCCTATGCATCATCCCATTGCGATCAGCAAGGCTTGCAAGCGGTCCCTCCTGTGGTAGCTACACTCTCCAGATCTCCACGGAGGCCGCCCATTTTGTGCTTCTCCCCCTCTCGCCACGGTGACCACGGACGCCTCCCGCCTTGGGTGGGGGGGGCATTTTGCAGGCCGGACCGTCCAAGGCACGTGGAACGATTCAGAGATCTTACTGCATATCAACGTTCTAGAGATGAGAGCAGTGCTCTTAGCGTTGCTAGCACTTCAGGCCTTTCTTCCCTGGGGAACAATTGCGATTCAATCGGACAACATGTCGGTTGTCTGGTATATCAACAAGCAAGGAGGAACCAGGTCTTACCCCCTTTGTCGAGAAGCCATGAGAGTTTGGGAATGGGCAATCTCCACCAACCGCTTTCTCATAGCAACGCATATTCCGGGTCGGTCCAACATCCTGGCGGACAAACTCAGTCGCACCATTCTCACCCCTTACGAGTGGTCTCTCAATACTCAAGTAGCGGAACGCATATTCGCACGGTGGGGAACTCCTTGTTGCGATCTTTTGCCTCTCCCTCAAACACCAAGTGCGACAGATTTTCGCTCTGATACCTCCTCCCGGAGGTTCCCCAAGAGACGCTCTGGTGCATGCTTGGCCACCCGGTCTTCTTTATGCTTATCCCCCCTTGCCTCTGATGCTCCAAGTTCTTCAGAAAGCCTCTCGGTTGGGGTGCAGAATGATTCTCATTGCCCCGTTTTGGCCTCGACAGATCTGGTTCCCCTTCCGAAGGTCTCACTCGGTGAATCCTCCTTGGATTCTAGATCCCATTCCGGATCTGATATCTCATCCATCCCACTTATCTCCTCCGAACCTGGACAACCTGAAGCTGACCGCTTGGTTGCTTCAGTTCCACTCTTGATCAGGACTCCCGGTATTTTGTCCCCTGTTAAGGCCATCATGGTGGCAGCTCATAAGCCATCCACTAGGAAAGTCTACCGCAGCAAGTGGAAACGGTTCTCGTTGTGGGCGGAGCGGCAAGGCCTAAACCCCTTCACAGTTCCTCTCCCTTTGGTGCTTGATTTCTTAACCACTCTTTTTAATGATGGTGCCAGCAGTTCCACGGTCAAAGTTCAACTTGCGGCAATTTCCCATCATCACATTGGTCATGACTCCAATCCACTGATGTCGGCCAAGTTGTGTAAGATTTTCCTTAAAGGTACTTTTCTTCTCAGGCCCCCTGTAAAGCAAGCGGTTCCTCCTTGGGACCTTTCCTTAGTTCTCCAGGCCTTGACCACCCCCCTTCGAACCAGCGGCTACGGTAGATCTGAAATTCTTATCTTTCAAGACCGCCTTCTTAGTAGCCATTACTTCGGCCAAGAGAGTTTCAGAGCTTCAAGCATTATCAGCTAAACCTCCTTACTTGGTCTTTCATCCGGACCGTGTTTACCTCAGGACCAACCCGTCCTTTCTTCCTAAGGTAGCTTCTGAAGCTAACATTAATCAATCCATTAACCTCCCTGTCTTCTTTCCTAAATATGAAAACAAAGGTGAATACAAGCTTCACTCCTTAGATGTTCACAGGCAACTTAGATTTTATCTAAACAGGACGGCTGGTCATAGGCAATCCGACCAGTTGTTCATTTCCTTTGCTAAATTTAACTTGGGCAAACCAATTTCTAAAGTCTCATTATCTCGCTGGATTTCACAATGTATCTTATTGGCTTATCAAGCTTTGGGAAGGCCCGCACCGGAGGGTGTACATGCCCATTCAACCCGGTCAGTCTCTACATCGGCAGCCTTTAAGGCTAGGATTCCTCTAGATGATATTTGTGCAGCAGCCACGTGGGCTTCATCTCATACTTTTATTTCCCACTACAAATTGGATCTTGCATCTAGGGGTAGAGCATCCTTTGGCTCCGCGGTGCTCCGGAATATCCTTCCATGATGGCCGCCCAAGATTCAGGTAGCTGGGGACTCTGTCCCACAGGTTGCAGACAAATGAATCTCCTACTTCAGATTTAGAAGTTATGTACTCACCATAACGTTCCATCTGAGTAGGTGTATTCATTTGAAGAAACGAAACCTCTAAACCACAAAAGAAGAAGGAAACAGGTTCCAACCACGAGCGATAGGTTCTTGCGACCACAATCCTGCGCCAAAACAGTCAGCTGGCCAAATGTCGACAATAAGCTGCACTGATGTATAAAAACACCTTTATTCTACAACAAATGACGTTGTAGAATAAAGGTGTTTTTATACATCAGTGCAGCTTATTGTCGACATTTGGCCAGCTGACTGTTTTGCGCCATAAGTTATCTAAGGCTTTTCTTAAAGGTGCTTTTCACGTGAGACTTCCTGTCAAAATCCCTTATTCTCCCTGGAATTTGAATTTTATGCTGTCTCAAATAATTCTTCCCCCTTTCAAACCAGCATCTTCTTGTGATTTCAGATATTTGTCCTGGAAGACTATATTTCTAGTAGCCATTAATTCTGCCCGCAGTGTGTCAGAACTTCAAGCATTATCTGTTAGGCCTCCTTACATGATTTTCCATGCTGATAGAGTATCTCTCAGAACAAACCCCTCCTTTTTGCCTAAAGTCTGCTCTGAATCCAATATCAATCAGGTCATTGCGTTGCCAGTCTTTTTTTCCCAACCACTTTAACAAATTGGAATACTTGCACAAACTTGATGTACACAGACAGCTCAGATTTTATCTTGACAGAACTAAGGATATTAGAAAATCAGATCAACTTTTTGTATCCTTTTCGGAGGCCAGAAAAGGTAATCCAGTGGCTAAAACAACCCTATCTAAATGGTTATCAGATTGTATATCCTTTGTTTATGCGAATGCAAGCATGCCATTGACACACAAACCTAAGGCTCATTCTACCAGAGCCGTTTCTATGTCTTCTGCCTTTCAAGCTAAATTGCCCCATGACAATATTTGTGCTGCAGCCACTTGGTCTAAGCCTCATACCTTTATCACACATTACAAAGTAGATAAAGCTTCCAGGGACAGGTCTTCTTTTGGTTCCACGGTACTGAAAAACGTACTTCCATGAGTCACCCAAAATTGAGGGTGCTAGGGACACTACCCATCAGTGAGAATAAATGGCGAGATTTAACAACTTCACATAAAGAAGTCATGCACTTACCATAACGTTCCATGTGAGTTGTTTATCTCGCCTTTATTCTCACGTCCCTCCCTCCTGGCTGACAGTTGACTTGGAGGCTAGTACCATCCTGGTTATTAAATACTTCTTCCCCTTCGGGAATTGCTTCCTTGTAGAAATAAATAAAAATGTATATATACTCGCAGCAAACAAGATCTGAGGTAATTCCAGCAGTGCGTTGTGGGATAAGGGGTTTGGTCTCGAGCTACTGGCAAACCTTGAGCTTTGCTATCGGCCGTGTCGGAGCCGAGGATTGGCAATGAACCCATCCTTGAGAATAAAGGCGAGATAAACAACTCGCATGGAATGTTATGGTAAGTACATAACTTCTTTTTCAGCAGGTTGGTCTTTTAGACAGCTGTTTCTTGTCTTATCGATTTGAGGCTATGCCACATCTTACATAAATTTTTTTGTTTGTTTTTTTTTTCTTTGAAAGCCCTCAAATAGAACAATCTCCCCAAAACCCACCTAAAATCAATAAATAATAATGCACAAAACTATGTACATATTCAAATATTGACATTTTTGCTTCCTAGTAAGAGCAAACGTTCTAAGTTGATAGCCACACAGACAGGTTAGACTTAACCAAAAAGAAAGTTTAGTCATGCTAAGACGCAAGGTACAACCACTATTAATAAGTGGTATTTGATTTTGTCTATCTTTATAGCTCTCCCTGCTGAGAAAACACTTGTATATTTTCAGTAAACATTTTCTCCAAGCCATTTATCTTTATCAAATTGTCTTCTAGTGACATGCAAACCAGACACAAAACTGCCTTGTTTACCATAAAAAGCCTTATAGTATTCAATATTATTTTTTTTTCACATGCTTTGTAATAAACGTCTTAATAGATAACATCTAGGGTCTTAACCCAGTCATTTCCCTATGCAAGCATGGCAAAAAGCACACTGATTTTTCTTTTATTATACTCCCTTAACCAGACCTTTCTTCTCGCCCTCTTTTTTTTACGTTGCAGTGCGTACAATTCTTAAAACTGTACAAAGAAAAAGAGGGAAGGGAGAGAGAGAGAAAAAAAGTACATGTTTATATTAGTATCCCCATTGCATTTAAAAAACAACTGAGAAAACTTTACTTCAAGTCTAATGGGTTTTGTATTATCTTTAAAGCCCTCTCAGCTGGGAAAACCCCCTGATTGCTTTCTGAGAACATTATGTCCTAGCCAGTTTCTCTTTTCTTTTTTTTTTCCCTCAGCCATTCCACTTCCACCAGGTTGTCTCCAGTTTCTCTTTATTAGATTGTCTCCATAGAGACATGAGAACCAGACAGCCAGTTTCTCTTCATCATATTGTTTCCACGTAAACCTGAAGACCAGCTGCACAATTGATACTAAGTATACATGCATTTGATAGAAAAAAGCTTCATAATATTCAGTATTCTTTTTCATTTTCTTTCTCTAACTTAAAACTAATCAGCCTAAGGTCCTTAACAAAGTCATTTCTCCAAGCAAGAATGAAAAAAGGCACATTCATTTTAACTATGTCATGCCTTTTTAACTAGGCTTATTTTTTTGCATTGCATTGCCTATATTTCTCAAAACAGTACAAGAAGAAAGAGAGAAGAGGGGAGAAAAAGAAAAAACAGCAGCACCTGTTTACAATCTGCATTACACTTACAAATAACATGCAAAGAAAATCATACACCACACATACAGTACTATTAAGAAAATGTTTTCTTTACTTGTAGTTAGCTTTCTCCACTCTCTTCCCCTCCCCAAAGCATTTTTCCAAACATTAACGGCATGAAGTAGGGCATGTACTTTAGAGTCCCCCACAAATCCAAGAATTTTTGAAGAAGTCCAGTATTACCAGATTTTCTTGTTCTGTCATATCTTACAAGCATAATTATTGCATTGCAATCTTGCATTTAGTCACTGGTTTTATTACTTTTCTTCTCCATTGCCCAAATCCTTTCTCTGCTTAATTTCCAATGTACTGTCAGTTATTCTAGTCAACTATTGTGCTCACTTCCTTCTCTTCAACATTTTCTATTGAAATACTGGAAAAATGTTTCACAGGTACAGTCTCTCTGTGGTCCTACTTACCAGAAGAACAAGAAACAGAATATCCCCCTGTCTCACAGCTCACTTTTTATTGGGCAAATTTTTGTATTTCCTCCTTAGCATGCACTTCATCAAAAAACAATTTTGTCCCTCCAGGGGAAGAATACCTTAAAGACAGATGGAAACAGCAGTTGAATCTCACACCTGCATCTCAATATTCCATGGATAGTGGAATGAATTTACTCTTCTTCTGCCTGGTGCACAATGAGTAGTTATTCTCCACTAACACTCTGCTGTCTCCCATTTTTAATATTTTGTCCATCTGCCACAGTTTTGTCAGAATCAACTCTTTCTGCTGGTAAGATTGCATCTTTACTATTAAAGGTCTAGGTTACTTTCTTATAGCTAGGTTGGAGCATACACATGATGTGCCCTTTCAACTGACAACTCCTGCTGTGGAATACCAGTCCAGTTGCTTATTTGTGCATTAATAAAATTAATGCAGTCTGTTTCTTTCAGCTTCTTTGGTGTAACTGAATATCTCAGGTTTTCCCCTATGTGCTCTGTCCTCCAATTCTATTATTTTTTTAATATCACTTTCTGAGCAGTCTCATTTCAGCCAGCCTTTTCTTCATTTTGACTTCTGATTTTTGCAGCTTTATCATGCCATCTCAATATCTGTTTAAAGCTTCTTCCATTTTTTTCTAGCCTTTTATTGTTTATGATGATATATTCCAACAGTGTTTTGTTTAGTTTAACCAGGTCTGTATGCAGTTGTCTTATATCTTCCTCTAGGTTATTGGAAGTTGTGTATGAAGGTTGCATTGCTTTTTGCTGAACAGCTGCAGAACATTCCCCAGAGTTTTTTCCTCACTTTTTGTAGCTGATTTTTTCCAGGTCTTCTCCATTTCTTTATTCCTGGCATCCAGACAGTGCACTTACTAGCTAGTAACTGAAATGTACCTAGAAAAACAAGTCTACACTGCCTTTTCTGCTGAGTTTCTGTTTTCACACTGGGAGAGCTAGAAACAAGCTGTTACTCGGTGTGCAGCCATCTTGGAAGCCTTTGACAAATAAATAATTTCAAGATATAAACAGCAGTGTAGAAAGAGAGGAGTGTATAAAGCTCAATTCACAGTGAGAGTGGGCAGCTTAAAATCACCAAGTTTAAAAAGCAGATCAAGAAATGGCAGGGTGGGTAGGAAGTCACCAAAAGTGTTTGTAGTCTTTACAGGCTTTTGTAGCCTTATCAGAAAAGAAAAAGACCCAGAAGCCATGTATGAAGCTTGCATTGCTTTTTGCTGAACAGTATCATTCAAGAAAAAAGCTGCTTAAACAGCATTTAAACCAGTGATGGATGTGCACGTTTTTCTGCAAGCTGAGACTTTTTCTCCCATGTCCTCCTTCACCTGTTCTCCCCATTTTTTCCTTCAATCTAAACTGAATGCCTACGACTCTACCATACTTTCCTACTGTTCCATGACTACCTACTCCTTCTGCAAATTTACTATCCTATCAAACACCCCAACTCAAATCTGACTGAATTTGGGTCTTTTATATTTTTGAAGGCTAACAGCCTACTACCCAGTCACCCCTTTTTCATTAACAGCACTGTAGTCTTACTTCTTCATTCTGTAGTTAAAACATATCCTGTAACAGTTTCTGCTACTTGCATATTCCTATGTAATGTTCCTTTTCAAATCGTCTTACCATAAAATAAAATAAATGTCTACCTCCAATCCATCATTGTTTACTGACAATATTGTAAATATAATGCTATCTATGAAATATAACCTTGCATCTCTTGCAGACATGTAATCTGCTGTCTGTAGTACCATATATTATATTTATGCTGTTCTGTAACATAATGCTGTACAATTTTTATCCTATGATATTTGAATTTGATTGTAACATATGCTGTATAAATGTTGTTTCTTGTGCTAAAGTATTGCGCTGATGCTTTCCTCCCTGGGCCCATGCTGAAAAAGGGCACTGCCCAGTTGGACTTTCCCTGTCAGCAAAGACAAATAAAGTAAAATAAATAAAAATTATTCTCATCCCTATTTGAACTTATGCCACATTTTCCCAAACTTTTTACTTCAATACAAGCAGAAAAGAAACAATCAAAAAAATACAGTTTTAAACCCCTAACCACTTTTAACTCTCAAAACGTGCAAAACTATATATACTTTCTGAAAAGGAAGTTTACCCCTCTGTATAGGAGCAGTTGCCCCAAATTGTCAGCTACATCTATTGTCTTTAGTTATTCCAAGCACATGTTAGAGCTTGTGCTCCCATTTGCAGAGATTGCCGTCAGTTGTTATCTGTTGTCCCTTCCAAGATGTGAAAATCAACTTGCATAACTTGAACTTTTAGTCATAAGGAAAATGTGTACTGGCTACCATTAAATAAATCAACTACATTCTCACTGTTGTATGCCAAAAGAGGGAAGGAAGTGCTTGTGATTATGGGCACAGAAAAGGCATTTGATATTGTGCAGTGGGACTATATTTTTGAAATTATGAATATGTTTAGGTTCCCTAAAATTATTATACATTTTTTTATAAATTATGTATATTGGATCCAACACGTGTATAATAGTTAATGCAGAAATGACTGCAACATTTCGAATGTCTAGAGAAACATAGCAAAGATGTCCTTTTTAATATCTGCTACTTGCATTATATTTAGAGCTATTAGATATACTTTTAAGAGTTTGAAATGTATGGAGATTCTCAGTTTGGTCAAAGAAAAGATGAAGTTTGCACTATATGCAAATGATCTGTAAGTTTATAGGTCAGAGACATTTTGCTTTTTCTGAAAATGTTAAAGGACTTTTTGGGGGGGGGGTCACATGGTGTAAGTTCAGTGCACAACAAATGCAGGTTATAGAGATAAATTACTCCCCTTTACTAGAGTAAAAGATAGCCATCCCTGGTATGTGGTATAGAAACCATTGGAAATATCTGTGCATTATTATTGCCACTAATTTGTCTGATACTGTAAGAGTGGTAAATGGTGAAGCTCATGCTAAATGTAAAGTTTGGAAACATTTGGAGCTAGATTTGGGTCAAAGATAACAAACCTTACAGATGTTGATTCATTCGCCATTGTTATATATTTTTCAGGCTTTATCACTAAACTCACAGAAACTCGTCTTCTGGGATTTAAAGAATGCTGTGTTGGGGTTTATATGGGGAAATACTAAGCCCAGAGCATCTTGGGATTGTATAGCATTACCGAATGATTGGAAGGCTGGGAGCCCTTAACATATTAGGATGTTGGAGAGTGGCACAAATGAGGTTGACATAGCATGAAGAATCATGGTAACACAGACATGTTACACTAGGTGATTGTGCAAGACAGATTATAGCAAAGCAGGTGTTGGTTATAGGAGTATCAAGTGAGGAAAGTGTAGAAAGGACATGGAAATGTCCAGACATGAGTTATTAGACACAACTGGAAGAAGCAGAGAGGTTTATCGCATGGGATACATTTAAGGAAAGGTTTGGAGTGAAAGCCAAACACCATCTCTTTTACAGTGGACTTAGGGACACATATCTAAAGGTAAAAAAACAGAATGAAAAATTTGGTACAAGACGTACCACAGGCTAACTATATAGTTGATTTTAATTCATTTTAGTTGAGTGTTTTCTTTCACAGACTCAGGACTTCATCAGAACTAAAGTAAAGAAAAAAAAAAGCATTTTGACAAGTATTTATATCAGCAACTAATAAATAAATAATAATTAGCCAGTCCTGGTCCAGGCAGTCCCATGATTAAAAAAGTAAAAAACTCCACATCAAGGAAAATATATCAGGAACATATTAAAAATATAACAAATGTATACTGAAAATGCTGGTGTATAAATTCAAGCAGAAAGAAAGTTGTAAGACATTCTGAACAATTGATAAGACTGTTCAAATTCATAACTTTTTATGGATACAGATTAATTTAAACTTGGCTTATTTGTGGCATTTAGCTGTCACAATATTGTTGTTTGTCTTTTGTCTTTTCCCGGTTAGGGGTCGCCACAGTGGAACTCTGGTCCACTAAAGATTGGCAGTTGTTTTTTATGGTTTCGAGTTGCCAGCCCAACCTTCAACGAAGGCACGCCCATTCAACACAATATTTAGCTGTCACAATAATTCTTTAAATTCTTATTTAGATTCCCAAGCACTCTCCCTAATATCCATGTTCACTTTTGTCAACACAGCAAATCTGAATTTGTTCATATTAGGTGTATCGTTATAGCAAGCTATAGTATGTTTATGCAGAATCTTCAGTTTGCTTCTTTAGCTACACTGTATAGATGTGTATAAACTATTTTTCTTAATGAAGGCACTGTTTTTACATTATGAAATGCTTCACGATCTAGGCATAAAGCCACGTAAACAACTCCTGTAGAAGAACATATTGCCTGAACTTTTATTTTAAGCATTTTGTCATTAAATATGACCGGAACAGTGTCACCTTCCCAAATATATAGACACTGACTACACATTCTACATTTTTATGCCTCAGAAAAGAAATATGCTATTAACTTTATATGCAAACAGTTTGATATTCTGTTTGAATTTCTTCTTTAAACTCTGTGCCCTCTTATATACAAAATTGGGGGTATTACATGCAACATTGTGTAAAAATATGCCTGCCTTACAAATAGCCCAGTTATTTTCCACCACTGTATGTTAAATTTGTAAAATTGCTTCTGTAACACATTACCAATGCCTTTTCAAAATGTGTTTTCGTTTCCTTGGATGTGTTTTGAGGTTGGAAAGTTTCCTTGGTCTGTAAATGAGACTTAAACCTGTTCAATCTCTCCTTACAAATCTCTAAAACAAATTGATCTATCATTTTGTCAGGATAATTTTTCTGTAAAAACATATTCAGTAACATGTGAACCTCTTCTACAAATGTGGCTTTGTCTAATATCATTTAATACAAATGAACCAGATGTCCTTTTGCCAGACTACATTTCTGTTTCCTTGGGGGACAACTCTTAAAGTGAAAATATTAATTTGAGAAAGTGGGTTTCCAATAAATATTAGAAGCAAAACCCTCCTCTTGTTTAATTAATTTGATATTCTGGAAATTCACCTAATTTTATGTGTATATGGGTAAATCTCAGGAATTCTGTAGTTGAATTATGCATTCAATTAATTTGTTAACTTTTAAATCTATATCCCTTCGCAAGATAACAGATTTTTTTTGTGTCTTTCGGCTTTTCCCGGTTAGGGGTTGCCACAGCGGAACTCCGGTCTGCTAATGATTGGTAGTTGATTTTTACGTGCCGCGTTACCAGCCCTGACGCACAACCTTCAACAAAGGTATGCCCATTCACGCATGTCTCCACGCAGAAGACGCTCTAGCTGAGAATCGAACTGGACAGCGTCTTACTGTGAGACGACAACGCTACCGCAGCACCACCACTGCGCAAGATAACAGATATCAACCAAAAATTGAAAATACTTCACACAACAAATAGTGTGTTTAGAATTAAATACTAAATCCTGCACCCTAAATATCTATCCTCAAATCTGTCATTGTCTCGTCCATGAGACTCGTTTCATATGCAGCAGATGGAGCAAGTAGGGCGGTGGGTTCAGGCATCTCTATCAGAAGACCGGCCTGGATGCGTCTTTGCGATTTCGCCGAGCCCTTCAAGTCTTCCTTGGTTAATGCTCCCTTTAATGACTCATCTCTCTTTGAGCCTAAAGTTAAAGAAATGCTTACCAGGTGTGAATGGGAAGGTAAGAACTTATCTGCCGTTGGAGAATGTTTTTCTGCACCTACCAGACTATTCCCTAAGGGTCTGAGAGGTAGCGGGAAAAGGTGGTTCAGAAAATCACAAAGGTCTTACCAAGACGCACAAGATTGCATTTCCCCAGAGGCAGAGGGGGGAACAATAACAGAAGATGTCGCCCTTGTGACAGGGGAGGCCCGCAGAATCAGGGCTCCAGAGAATCTTTCTGGATGTGCTCTATAGACCTTCAGGATACTACCACATATGAGTAGAAAGACAATTCAGAATACATTTGGGGTTGGCCTACTCTTCTATTAAGGCTCATTTGTCTGCCATTAATGCTTGACTACCTTTAGAGCCCCCACTCATATCCAGGACAGAGGTTAAGTTTTTACTGACAAAGGTTTTACACCATAAGCCCCAGGGAAGCCTGTTGCCCCACCTTAGAACTTTAATTTTATTTTGGACAAGCTTACTTTACCCCCATTTGAACCGGCTGCTTCAGCTATTCTCAAACACTACACCAAGAAGATAGTGCTCTTCCTGGGCATGACTTCAGCCTGCAGAGTCTCCGAACTCCATGCTGTCATGGCTATTCCCACCGTCTCATCTTTCATAAAAATAGAGTAATTCTTAGAGCCAATCCTATCATGCCAAAAGTGGTTAGCGAGAGAACCCTCAAACAGGCAATCAACCTACCTTTTCCCCTCATTTCCCAGGATAGGGTGGAAAGAATCTTACACTCATTAGACATTCACAAGCAAGTGAGGTTTTACTTGGACAGAACTAAGGATATCAGAAAAACAGATCAGCTGTTTATCTCCTTCTTGGCTTCCAGGTTAGAAAAAACAGCTTACAAACAATGTAATGCATCCTGGATCTCAAAAGCTGTTTCCTTCTGCTACTCACACTATGGAAAGACTTTACCCACATGGCCAAAAGCACATTCTACTTGACTAGTGGCGTGATCTGGTGCCTTCTGCAATGGTATGGATACCAGGTTCATTTTAGAAGCAGCTATCTGGTCATCTGTCCACACTTTAACTAAACACTATAAGCTAGACACCTTCTCCGGGTCCAGGGCAGTGTTTGCCAGAACAATTTTGTCTGGCCTTCTAGATTCTTCATGTTCTCCTTCACTTTAAGCTTACCACCTTTCTTCCTCTACAACTCCAGGAATCGCCTATCTGTTACAAATACTGCAACACACTGATGCAGTCAGGACATTGTACAGTTGTTTAAAAACTAACCATAACAGTAGATGTCCTACTCATCACTTTTGCAGTATTCCTTCCCTTTCATCTTTTCCCCTTTACTTCTTAAACTCTTAGTTCCTTATGGGATTACTAGATTAGATTACAAGCCTAGCCATTTTTACCCAAATTTTACCCAATTTTTGATCCCCAGGAACTAGAGGATGGCTTACATTTGTGCCTATGCCTTTGAGTATTTAACATACTACCACTGTCCGTAAGAGACATGGGTGCCACCCCAGGAGTGAATTTATGATTCCCTATTCATTGATCCAAACTGTGTTTGAAAGGAGTCAGGGAAGGTCTTGCTTTATGTGAATAGGAAGACTGTTACAGAGAACAGGTAATCTCTGAGAGAAATTTCTGTCTCTCCAGCATGTTTTATTCATGTCACAGCCCAGGTGTAGATTGTTAGATTGAGTGGTCCCTGCTCAGCTAGTTTTATGAATATGCAGCAGTTCCATCAGGGCTTGATTTGAGAGGGCTTTGTAGGTTAGGCATAGCTCACCCCTTAATAATCGGTAGGAGACAGAGTAAAGTGATAGGGCTTTTAGTTGGTCTGCAGAGGATATGTTGTTTACACCATGGATTTTTTTTGTTTTTTGTAAGGAACATCTGCAGTTACTCCAGCTGCAGCAAGTTCTTGGTCATGTAAACATTGAAAGGTGAACTGTACTCTTTTCTTGATCTGATGAGGGCCAAAAACAGTGGGACTGTAACTTCCATGGATCTGTATGACATACTTCACTTATAAGCTGTGCTGCATTGGCACAAATGCTATGTCTTACACATACAGACACGCACATTATCCCAGGATATTACATCATTTCTGTGGGGAGTTTACTTACCTTTTCAAACTAAGTACCTCCTAGCTGACTGGTCTCATTACTCAGTTTTCTTCAGGCCACTGCTGGCTTGGAGATAGTCTGATGATCTAGCACATGCATCTAATTTTATACCCCTCTGCCCTCAGAAGATAAAGTTTTGAGACCCTGGCCAGATGCCAGCAATCAACGAGGTACAACCCATCAGTTATCTATACTGTAACAGTGATTAACAGGATGTCTCCTGCTATGGTTAGTTCTTATGCAACTGTGCTTTATTTAAATTCATTAATGGATGTCCACAGGCTCACTCTCTGCCCTCCTAGACTTTGTCCATTACTGCCGGGGGCATTCAGAGTTCCTTAGGCTTCAGGGCTCAGCACATTGAAACATTCATCCATTGTTTTTTTTTTTTTTTTTGCTATGACATACCCGTTTTACCCCTCTTGTGTGGTAACATGGTATGGCCTGGTTGGGTGTACAGTATGAGTAAGTAGCATATTGCCCTACCTTTGCGGCAGCACAGACAGGCCCACTCTCCACCCTTCAACATTCTACCTTTGAGCAACATCCCTGGCCTCTATCAAAGATTATCATAAAGAGATGCCCATGCACCACCCTCCCCAGGGATAGGCAGACCCATGCCTTCCCCTGCCACTCCCATCAGTCACCTGAGACAGTAATCAAATCCTGGTCACCTAGGATATAGTCATGGATTTATCCCTCTACACCAGTGGAATGCCTGGATGTATTCTGTTCATTGTTTGATAAAAACGATGCTTTACAACAAAAAGTTACTTATATTGCGCCATGTATATTCCATTCAGAAGATACTTTTCAGGCATTTTGTCATTTTTTTGCTTGCACCTGCAGTCTCATTTCCAACTAAAATCCTGGGCTAATGGAAATGAACAGTTACCAACTGCATGAAAGAACCTTTGTAGATTTCACTCTGAACACACTGATCAATCTCTCATAAGTAATTCCTTGCATCTATTTGCTTCCTGTTTTATCTAAAGGCCAGTAGAAAAATAATCAACTAAGAACCACAGTACTTTCATGCTTTTCATTGTTTTCTCATGTTATTCAAGCCTGTTTGCTCAAAATACCTTTTCTATAGCTTAAACTAGGGATATCAGTCTAGGAGTCAACAGTTGTAAAAGAAAACAAGGAAAATTACTGATAATACCCCTTTACTTCACATCTCCCAGCTACCAAAGATCACAACATGTTTTTAACTTGTCTCTTTCCAGTCTTTCTCATCTTGTAACAGTTTAATGTCTAAATACATTACAATTAAGGAAAAGTAATTTATTACTTTTATCTGTGGCTGCTTATATACTTGTAATATTAAACTCTCCCACCTCACTTTTAAAATACTTCTGATCCAGAACTACTTTGGAATATAACATGCAATTTAAATAATGAACTTTATTATACAAATATTAATGGGAAAAAACATTTTTTATGTACAGATATTTCTTCAGTCCCTTAAACATTAATGACATAAAGTGAGTGTTTATTCTTTTGTATCCTCTAAGCAGTTTAACACAGCAAGCTTCCAATCCCTTTCAGCAACTTCTTCTTAAAGGATGGCAGTTCATGTGTCTAAACTACTTCCAGTGGAAATTATATTCGCTAATTTCACACTGTAGCAGGTGTTCTTTCTGATTTATCCTAACCTTAAAAAAGTGGTCTGTGATTCATATCAGGTACTACTGATTCTTCTTGTCATTTCCTGGACTTTTTTGTCATTCAAACATTTTCCTTTTGAGCAATGAACAAGGTTTTGTTGGCAGAGTCTCTGTATCAGTTATGTCCATCTTTGTGGAAGCTGTTGCTTCCATTAATAAACCTGTTTGCTCCAACTTTGCTGTAAAAAAGAATTAGAAAACTACAGTCCCGATCCTTCCGCACCACACACTCCAGAGACCTCAACTTCATTGCCACAATCAACAGAACAAGCTGGAGGGACAGATTCATAACACACAGACTGCCCATGCTATGGAATAGACTTCCCATACATGTCAAACAGAGCACCTCACTGGCCCTCTTCAAGAGAAGTCTTGATGAGTGGATGGGAAATAGAAAATTCACCCCTGGGATCACTCCAGTGCCTCTACTCGACAGAGACACTGGGAGCTAAGGTCAGGGGGCACAATGCCAGGGTAATCCAATGGGCTAGGCTTGTAAAGGCTCCAGGGTCATTCGCCTAGTACACAACGATGAATAATTATCTTCTGCACCAGTTCTTCTGGAGAGGAATAGTTTTTTAGGTCTTGTACATGCTACTGACAATTCATATAATTTTGTTTCTAGTAAAAGAAAAATAAGATTCCTCTTATTCTGAACAGGTTCAAGATTTTGAATCTACAGAGGAATGTGATTGGACAGATGCAGGTTTTTCTCCTCAGATCTCTGATTCAGTTTTAGAGGAGAGCATGGTATCTGAATCTCCGTGTAGAGGATTCTATTTCTCTGAGACTATTTCCAGAATGTGCCAGTGTTTTCAGTGGGACAACAGTGAGGTTGTTTAGTTCCTAATAAAATACTGAGTTGTTATAACTGGAATTCCAAGAATCTTGACACAAAGGTATCTCCATTCACAGTCCAGTAACCAAAAGCTCAAAAGGAGTGAAAAGAACAGGCAAATTGACAAGTAAGGTTTAATTCACCAATGTCACAGTACAAAACAAATAAAATAAAAACAATGACTGAGCGCTTTTGTCCCACTCTGGGGACTTCATCAGAATGCCATAATAACGTTTTCACTACCTTTTATACCATCAGTATTTCTCATACTTACGACAATTAAGAAACTTAATGCAGTAAATTAATATAATAAATTAATTGAGGATGAGGGGAGATTTTAAAGAGACACGCATATTGTGTAACCATGCATTTCTCAAAAATGTAAACAAAACAGCAACACTTTAAAATGCCTGAAGATTAATAAAAAAGCTTTAAAATAGCTAGTTCAATTTTAAATGTATTTGTCATGTTGTTTCATTGAATTACAATTAAAATTTCATCTGTTTGTATGTACAAACAATTAATAATATATGTTTTTTGTTGAAGTATAGTTACATGTTAAAATATTCATATGTACACATGTAAAAAAAAAAAATATATATATATATATATATATATATATATATATGATATAAAAATATGAAAAATAGTATGTAAAAATAATATGTAAAAATGTTGTGTTGTACAAAGAAGTAAATTGGCAACTTAGATTGAATGCAGCCTCCCCTCTTGGCTTAGGTGATAGTATTGTTTTGCAACCAGCACTTAAGCGCTACGAAAGTATGAACACCCTAGTACCATTTGTAAAATGGCTGTAACCATTGGTACTGCGTGTTTTTTAAACTCCTTTATTAAATTATCACTTAAGACATAGGCAAACCTACATTAACAGAAGAGAAAAAAAACATTTTTAATATTTTTCTATTTAAATACAATATACATTTTTTATATTTTCTTTGCTTTCATCAGTCCAACATTACAAAAAATGCTTAATTCCTGCCTTTCCTTAAACCTTACTCCTCCTGATGAACATTAATTATGCATGTATTGTTCCCATGGATACCATTTACTTCTACATAATTTGCTTCATCCCTTTTCTAAAGATCCCATTTCCAGTTCTTTTACTTCCTTTATTAATATTCAGTATCTCAAATACAATTCATGTATTCTTTGATTTCCATTTCCTAGTAATTGCTTTATTGGCAACCACCAGAATTAGATTTAATAACGCCTTACTATGTCCCGGCAATTCAGATCCTGTATCTCAGTTCAAAAGAATCATAGCCTTACTTACAGCCATTTGCTTACCCAATATTTCTGATAGAAAATCTACCAACTCATTATACTCCTAAAACATATGCTCCCAGTTGTCTCTTTCTTCTCCATCACATCTCCAACATTTGCCATCTACCTAAGGAAAAATTCTTTGAAGTCTGCTTAGGGTATACAAATACCTATGGAAACACTTTCAAGCAAAGATCTTCAATCTTCTGGACTTGATTGCATACTTGGGAGCCGCATATATGTCTTCCCATTGTTTTCTTGTAAATTGATTTTCCAGTCTCTCCCTAATCTTTGCTAACCTCCTCTGATTGAATCTTATAGTTATCGTGCAATATTTTATATGCTGTACTAATTATCCTTTCTTACCAGCTGCTTCTGTTCTAGATTCAATTAAAACCTCTACTACAGCTGGTTTTTCACTTATAATCCTCCTATCTTTTTCTTTTTGCCTGCATTCTGAGATCAAGCCCTGGTAGTGAGGGGAGTCTCTATCTTGCAGTTCAAATGTCTTCATCCCACCCATTTATCTTTCCTGCTTGAGTTATTTGCTCCCAATATCTTGGTTCCTTTGACAGCTTTCTCCAGTAAATTCCAACCTCCTCTTTCCTATTTTCTGTACTCCTGCTTGCAGTCATCCCCATTGGCAAAAACTTATTTCTTCATTCTCGTATTGGCTTAGTTCTTGGAATGCTTTCGGCTACTTTATAGGGCTATAATATTTTGTATGGTTGTTATTATTCTCCTTAAGGATCTGCATTCAAAATCCTACTCTCTCTCTTTTCTCAGACTTTCCCCTTGCTTCATCATCATCATCCCTTTCCACTTTGAATTATAACCTTCTGTTTGTGTTATGTATATGAGCCTTAACTGTGTAGCTCTAAAATATTCCTTCAGATCAGGTAAACCTAAGCCGCCTTGTTCTACTGGAAGGATCAGCTTATCTCACTTAGCTCTTCTCGCTTTCCCTCCCATATAAATTCCTTCAGTTCTTTATTGATTACTGTCCACAACTTCTCCTTGGGTTGTTAAACGTCTGCCTGACCCGTATGCAAAACTAAAAGGACTAAAACATTTTCATTGCTTGTAACTTAATATCCAGTTTCTCAATTTTTTTGTATTAATCTTTTTATTATCTTTCCACATATTCGTAGCTACCATAAAAGAAGCTATATTAAAAAATACTTTCTCTTATCAAGTTCCCATAAATATCAGTATTGCTGAAACCAATTCATGTATGGGTACATAATTTACGGCTATAGCTTTTGTTTTATCTTCATTAATTTTATATCCTGACAAGAGTGAAACTGTCTCAAAATGTTCCACAACACTGAGATATATTTTTTAAAGTCAAATTTCATTATTACCAAACGAATTGTATCCTTATATTTTGTAATCCCTTATTTTCTTTGTCAGTGGCTCAAAATGTACAGCAAATAATAAATGGGAAAGAGGTTACCCCTGTCAGGTTCCTCTGTTCAATCACAGCTTATACGAGAAGAGCCCTCACACTTAATTCTTGCCTCCAAACGTTCGTATAGCCTTCTAATTAACCTTATTATTGTATCTGGGAATGCAAATGATTCCA